>NW_007257232.1:440293-454141 GCF_000164805.1 Carlito syrichta | reverse complement strand
GATCTGCTATGTGAACAATGCTGCAATAAACATACATGTGCAGGTATCTTTTTTATAGAGTGATTGAGTTCTTCAGGGTATATTCCCAGTAGAGGGATTGCAGGGTCATATGGAAGGTCGATTTTTAGAGCTTTTAGGAATCGCCACACTGATTTCTACAGAGGTTGCACTAGTTTACACTCCCACCAACAGTGTAGAAGTGCTCCCTTTTCACCACGTCCTCTCCATCTGTTATTTTTTGAGTTATTGATAATGGCCATTCTGACTGGAGTTAGGTCGTATCTCGGTGTAGTTCTAATTTGCATCTCTTTGATGACTAGTAAGGTAGAGCATTTCTTCATGTATCTGTTGGCTGCTCATATGTCTTCCTTTGAGAAGTGTCTGTTCATGTCTTTTACCCACTTTGTAATGGGTTTTTTTTCCTTTTCAGCATGTTTGAGTTCCCTGTAGACCCTAGATGTTAGGCCTTTGTCAGAAATGGAGTTGGCAAATAATTTTGCCCAGTCTGTGGGCTGTCTTCCTGCTCTCATGATGGCTTCTCTGGCTTTGCAGAAGCTTGTCATTTGAATGAGGTCCCAGCTGTCTGTCTTATCTCTTATGGTCTGTGCGTTTCAGGTTTTGCTCAGGAATTGGGTGCCAGTTCCAACTTTCAATAAGGGTGTGTCCTGCATTTTCTAAAGTTCTTATGGTTTGAGGTTTTACATTTAGGTTTCTGATCCATTTAGAGTTAATTTTTGTGTATGGGGATAGATAGGGGTCTTTTTTGAATCTTCTGCATGTGGTCAGCCAGTTTTCCCAGCACCATTTACTGAATAGGTTCTCCTCTCCTCAGTGGTGAGTGGTGGAGGCTTTGTCGAAGATGAGTTGGTTGAGAAATTGAGGTTTTGCTTCTGGAATCTCAATTCTATTCCATTGGTCTATATGCCTGCTCTTGTACCAATACCAAGCTGTTTTCATTATTGTAGCTTTATAGTAAAGTTTGAAGTCTGGTATTGTGATATCTTCTGCTTTTTTTTTTTTTTTCCCTGAGGATTGTTCTGGCTATTCTTGGTTGTTTGTGTTTCCATATGAATTCCTGTATTTTTTTTCTAGATCTGAGAAGAATGTTGCTGGTAATTTGATGGGTATTGCATTAAATCTGTAGATTGCCTTAGGTAAGATGGACATGTTCACAATGTTGATTCTTCCAATCCATGAGCATGGGATATTTTTCCACTTGTTTGTATCATCTTTGATTTTTTGAACAGTGTTTTGTGGTTTTCATTGTACAGGTCTTTCACATCTCTGGTTAGGAAGATGCCAAGGTATTTCTTTCCTTTTGTCTTTTCTTTTTTTTTCTTTTTTTTGTGGTTATTGTGAATAGGACTGTGCTTTTTATTTGGGTTTCTGTTTGTTTATTATTGGTGTAAAGAAATGTAATTGTCTTTTGCACATTTATTTTATACCCTGAGACTTTGCCAAAGTCTTTTATCAGTGTAAGGAGGCTTTTGACAGATTCTCTTGGGTTTTCAAGGTACACAATCATGTCATCTGCAAAGAGAGATGGCTTGAATTCCTCTTTTCCTATTTGAATACTCCTCATCGCCTTCTCTTTTCTGGTTTCTCTAGCCAGGACTTCCAATACTATATTGAACAGGAGGGGTGAGAGTGGGCATCCTTGTCTTGTTCCCATTTTCAGGGGAAATGGTTCCAATTCTTGTGTGTTTAGGAGTATGCTGGCTGTGGGTTTCTCGTAGATGGCTTTTACTATTTTAAGTTATGTTCCATATATGCCTAAATGTTGGAGGGTTTTTATTAAGAAGGGGCACGAATTTTATCAAAAACTTTTTCTGCATCCAATGTTATAATCATGTGGTTTTTGCTTTGATGTTTGTTGATGAAGAACCAGATCTTAATGGGTGGGGGTAGAACTGCATTCAGACTGTTACAAAGCAGCATGAAGCTTCCTAGTAGAAAACAGACAACTGCCCAGCTTTATTTCTTATAACTAAGCAGTTACACTGGAGAAACTTTAAAGTTCCCATACATCATAGAAGCCTAGAATTAGATCCAGGGCTTGTAGAAAACTATCTTCTAACTTTCTCAATACAGCAATACTATGCGCAGTTTTGCTTTCTGCTACCCATACAATTACTGTTTGAAAATTCCATTTCTAGACACATTGTCAATGTAATTTATCTTTGTCTTTTTTCTCTTTTTCCTGCATAATAATAAACTCTCTTTTTCTTTAGAGAGGAATGTTCCCATGTGCCCAATTTAGGGAAAAGGAAAAGGGAATAAAGCATATTATTCTATATTTCAATATAGATATGAAATGTGGGGAATATTTCCCCTCTTAGCCCCCTTACAGCTAGAGTCAAAGCTCAGAAACAAAGAGTGAAGAGTTATCATTCTCCCCAGGAATCTGAATATAAAATGAGGGAGTTGGTGACTTGTAGATGTCAGTAGGTAGGTGACATCTAGCAGATGTGGTTCTGTCAAGTGTATCTAACATATTGTGCATCATTTCCTAGCTAGATTATTTCATCCATTTGCTTTATATTCCACCACTTTAAACTTGGTCTTCCATATACTCAATGGTCTACACTGTATCAGTAATCATATTGCTTAGAGAACCGAAGTAGTTTTCTCTTGCTTGCAACCAAGTTTCCAAATAGGTGCTAGTCTATGTCATCATTGGTCTGTTCCCTCCTTATTATATATAGTACCATCAGACTCAGTACTTCTTCTGCAATTTTAAATTACTTTGTTATAAGTTGAATTTCTTTCTTAATATGTTCATGTTATATATCTTTTCAAAGCCTTGGCTTCTCTGTATTAATATTTCCACAGAAAAAGAAAATCATCTATATAATTTAAATAACTGGAAGACAATTACCTAGATATTTTAATTAGTTTGGGATGGAATGCTCTGTAATTTTTTTTATTCTCTACTTTGAGGGAAGATAAGCAAATGCAACAAAAAAGTCCACATTGAAATTTGGGTTAAAATAGTAACCTGAGACTTCTGTAAGTAGGTTATATGTCTCCTGATAGTTTATCAGAAATATAAACTTCTGATTTTAACCATGAATTTCTTGGAATTTCAGGATAATAAAAATACAAAAGAAGTCAGTATTTCTTGTAATGTCTTATGAAACTTTCTTGACCTTTGGTGTCTCCTAGCACCATGGGAGAAGGCAATGTGATACATAATAATTTTTTTTTTACTCAACAATATTCAGAATTGTCAAGGTAAAACAATTTTGTTTACAAAAGTGAACATATCTAAATATATAGTAAGTTTATATGGTTTTGTAGCAAGGAAAGGTTTTAAGATGCCTCTTTTATCCAGAAAACAAGTGTAAGTGTAAGTTACTTGCCTGATTCTTCAAATTACCAGTGTTTCCATGTATTCACTCTTTCATTCTGTCTAAAGGAATTGAACAGCTTCCAAACATCTCCCTTTGGACATGCAGTATATTAATTTATTCGGGAAACAATGTTTATTGGAGATAACTTTGAATATTCTATAAACCTAAAAGTCATTTAAACAACACATTCAGAAAGAGTCAACTGTCCTATTGACCATATATGATTAACCTTTTGTAGCTGGGTCTTACTACACATGCATCAGAAATACAAAATAGCATGCCACAGTGAAACTTTGTAAAAGTTAGGATCAATTCTAGCTATTTGAAGAAAAGTTGCCGACAAACTTAAGTGGTCTTATAAGTAGGAACAAAAAAAGATGCTAGGAATATTGATAGAAAGAAATCAGGAGTAGGCAGGCGCTGGTGGGAGAGTGAAAGTCCATCTGAGGGGATACTTGGCTGCATCCATCCAGGTCCTCCTCTGAGGGCGACTGCAGGCTCCCACCACCCTGAGATTGGAGCTCAGCTCCCAAGAATACCACAGAAACATCTGCTGTGGGAATATGCCTGAGAAAAGCCTGCTGAATCCAGCTGATTCCCAGCACCTAGCACCCGGTGCACACCATTGCCTGGTATGCTGGATCCACTGTGTCGGATTTGATTTTTGGAGAGAGAGCATTGGGGGAATCCGGAGAGAAAAATACATACCTGATAAGGAGCCACCCACCACAGCCATTTTCCAGGCAGAAATTTGCATTCCTCCACCCAGCTCCCCACCATAGCCTCCAACCTGTTGCCTAAGCAATACACAAACAATTGCCCCAGGCGCTCCCTTACCATTGAAATAGGAGAGACACATAACAAGGCTCTGGAAGGGGTTGCCAAGGCAACCCAGAGAGTTGAACTCTGTGAATGGCAGATCAACTACTCAGGGCTGGATTGTGGTCCAGAGGAAGTATCCTGAGAGCACAAACTTCAGAGAGACCTGAGAGTGCTGAGTTCCAGGCGCTCCACCCCTACCCTGATCCTACTGTGGTACAAAAGGGTATGGCCAGAAAAGGAGAAGGAAAAACTCCAAAGAGATCAGTGGTGAGTCCTGGCTGACACAAACCCCCTCCTCTCCAGCAATCCTCTGAATGTCAGACCCACACAGCTGGGCCACGACTGAGAGGGACAAACCCAGATGGAGCCTGGACATCAGTCACAACAGGAGAACACCATTCCAGGATAGGCCTGGTTGGGGCAACATCCTGAGAGTACATACCTGGGGAAGAGACTATCCAGTACATCCCCACCAGAGATCTCTCTGACCATAGGAGAGTGGGAGGGGAGGACTGCAGCCCCACCCACCTCACTGCCCCTCTTCCTTCTCTGCTCCACTCCCTGAGGAGAGAGTGAAAGAGGTGGCTCTGCAGGAGAGATCTGATTAGAGGAACAACTACAGAGCCTGCCACAAAAGGACAGGTTGTTTTGTCTCTGTTTTTGTTTTGTTCTTTTTTAATTTTGTTTTTTTAAATTTTCAATTATTCTTTAATTTTAAAAATTTTCTGTTAATTCATCTATTTTTAAACATTTTTCAATTGTGCATGAATGTGTATGTGAGGTTTTGAATTGCATCCCTTCCCAAATTTTTTTTCTTTCTTTTTTTTCTGCTTTTATTTGTCATTCTCTGTTTATGTGTGTATGTGAATGATTGAGTGTTCATCTTTTGATTTTGCTGTTGGTTTTACTCTTTTGTTCTTCTGGGTTTTTTTTTTAATATTCATTTTTTACAATTTAAGAGGTGTGTCAATATATGTTTAAGATGTGAGGGTTCCCCCATTTTTTTCCTCTCTTTTTTCTTATTCTCTCCCCTTTGGTCTCTTTTACTTTCTTCTCTATTTACTTCATACTAGGCATGTGTGTGTGTTTAGTTTTCTTGGAGTTTTTCTGTTGTTGTGGTTTGTTTTGTCTCATTTTGTTATTATTGCTGATTGTTTTGTGGGGTAGGTTGGTTTCTGCTTGACATCATCATATAGAGTGGTGGTGGGGAGTGAATCTCAGGGAAAACATACCACAGTAAGTGAACATTTTAAGTTGCAAGTAGCATCTGACACCTAGCATCCCATCCCCCACTTTACTCAGATCTCAAAAACTACAAGAGACAGCAAAGCTTCTCATCCATTATCCTATTTCAAAATAGAACAAATCCAGAGCCCGGATCAGGGAAGAATAGAGGACTGAGCAAACGTCAAAGGAATAGCCTCTCCCACTGACATTGAATAATAGAATTAAAGAGGAAAAAAAACAAAAACAAGATATCTGTCACAAATGAGGAAAGTCAAAGGAAGACCTCAGACAATTTCAAGTCTACCAAAGACAAAACTCCTGAGAAATCAGACCTTGGTGCCCAAACAATGCAAGTCATCAATGACTGGCCCCAGAATATGACAGGGATCAGAGAATGGTTGGAAAGAGTGAATAAGACTCAAGAAAGACAAGATGCAACACTGAAAGAACTTGTAACAGAGATTCTGGCAATGAAAAATTTCATCCAGGAAATGAATAACAAGATGACAAGCATGGAAAGCAGACTCAATCTAGCTGAAGAAAGAATCGCAGGACTTGAAGACCAGAACATGGAATTAACCCAATCTGTAAAAAACAGAAAAAAGACTCAGAATGAAGGAGCAATGCTTATAGGAGATGTGTGATTATACCAAGAGGCCAAACCTATGCCTGATTGGTATCCCAGAAGAAGAAAGGGAAAATGAGAACAACTTGGAACAAGTATTCCAGGAGGTAATGCAAAAAACTTTCCCCATCTCACCAGAGATGTGACCTGCCATGCACAAAAGATACAGAGAACCCCCACAAGACATCAAATTAGAAGACCAACCTTTAGACACAGTAATTTGCCTACACAAAGTAGGCACAAAAGAAAAAAATACTAAAGGCAGCAAAAGAGAAATGTCGGACTAACTACTGGGAAAAACCAATCCGAATAGCAGCAGACCTATCAGCAGAAACATTACAAGCAAGAAGGGATTGGAGCCCTATATTCAAAGTCCTGAAAGATAAGCAATTTAAACCAAGAATGTCCTATCCTGCCAAGCTCAGTTTCATCAGTGATGGAGAATTAAAAATCCTTCCCAGACATCCAATACCTAAGAGCTTTCAGACCAGCTCTATGGGAGACACTTAAAAAGGTATTAAGCACAGAAGAAAGAAAAAAAAAGAATCACTACACACTTCCCAAGAGAACAGCAGAGTACAGAATCAACAGAGAATACAGAACAACAAGAAACTTGAAAACATACACATATGCTAACCCCAAAGCCAAAAGAAAATAAGCAAGCAAAGAAAAAACTTTATAAGAACCTCATGACAGGGATAAGCAATCACATTCCAATAATCAGCCTGAATGTGAGTGGACTAAATGCACAACTGAAAAGACACAGAAGGGCAGACTGGATAAGAAACCAGGGCCCCATTATTTGCTGCACTCAGGAGACTCATCTCACTACAAAGGATGCACACAGACTCAAAGTTAAAGGATGGAAAACAAGTTTCCAGGCAAATGGATCCAAAAGAAGGACAGGAGTTGCAATCTTAATATCAGACAAAACAACCTTTAAGCTATCAAAAATTTAAAAAGATGCAAAAGGTTCAATCCATCAACAATATCCATCCTAGACATATATGCACCCAACACAGGAGCACCAGCATTTATAAAGCAACTACTAAAAAACTAAAAAAAAGATATTGACTCTAACACTATTATAGTAGGGGACTTGAATACCCCACTGACAGCCCTAGATAGATCATCGAGGCAAAAAATAAACAAGAAGATCCAGAACCTAAGCTCGACACTTGACCAAATTGACTTAGTTGATATTCCACCCAACAACCACAGAATATATATTCTACTCAACATCACATGGAACATACTCCAAGATCGATCACATCCTTGGCCATAAATCAAGCACAAACAAGTTCCCTAAGGTTGAAATCTTGCCACGCACATTCTCAGATCACAGTGGAATAAAAAGAAATATCTTACCAAAAGAAATATCTTACCAAAACCTCTGGGATGCCATGAAATCAGTTCTCAGAGGGGAAATTATATCTCTATGAGCACACAGCAGGAAAATGGAAAGATCACAAGTGGAGAGCCTAACAAATCACCTAACGGAGATGGAAAGAGAAGACCACCAAAACCCCAACTTTAGCAGACAAATCAAATCACAGAAAATAATAGCCCAAATATGGGACATAGAAGACAAAAATATTATAGAAAACACTAACAAAACAAAAAACTGGTTCTTTGAACGAAATAACAATATTGATGGACCTCTAGCCAGAATGACCAAGAAGAAGAGAGAAAAAGCCCAAATAAACACAATTAGAAATACAAAAGATCAAATCACAACTGACCCGAAAGAAATACAAAGGATTATCAGAGATTACTATGTACACCTATATGGAGACAAACTTGATAACCTAGATGAAATGGAGGACTTTCTGACATCACACAACCTCCCCTGGTTAAAACAAGAAGACATTGAGACACTAAATAGACCAATAACAACCCAGGAAACTGACTCTGTCATACAAAAACTACATACCAAAAAAAGCCCTGGACCGATGACTTTCCAGTAGAATTCTACAAAATGTACAAGAAGGAGCTGATACCAATCCTATTGAAAGTATTCCAGGCAATTGAGAAAGATGGAATTCTCCCCAAATCATTTTACGAAGTTCACATCACACTGATACCCAAACAGGGTAAAGATCCAACAAAGAAAGAGAACTATAGGACAATATCCCTTATGAACATTGTAAAAATTCTCAACAAGATTCTAGCAAATTGGATCCGAAAACACATCTCAAAAATCATCCACCATGACCAGTAGGCTTCAGCCCCAGAATGCAGGGCTGGTTCAACATTCGCAAGACAATAAATGTCATTAAATACATCAACAGATGTAAAAACAAGAACCACATGATTATCTCATTAGATGTGGAAAAAGTTTTGATAAAATACAGCATCCCTTCTTGATAAAAACCCTCAAACACCTAGGTATAGAAGGAACATACCTCAAAATAGTAAGCACCATCTATGACAAACCCACAGCTAACATATTAGTATTTTTATTTTTATTTATTTTTTTGAGTTGGAGTCTCACTGTGTCACCCAGACTAGAGTGCAGTGGCCGCTCCCAGCCACCGCAGCCTCGCCTACTGGGCTCCGGTGATCCTTCCACCTCAGCCTTCTGAGTAGCCAGAATTACAGGCATGTACTACCATGCCCGGCTGATTTTTTGATTTGTTGTAGAGATGAGGTCTCACTGCCCAGGTGGGTCTCGAACCCACGGGCTCACGCAATCCACTCACCTCAGCCTCCCAAAGGCGCGGGATTACAGGCTGAGCCACCGAGCCCGGCTCTAACATATTAGTAAATGGACAGAAACTAGAAACATTTCCCCTAAAAAATTGAACAAGACAAAGCTGCCCACTCTCACTCCTCTTGTTCCATATTGTGTTGGAAGTCCTAGCTCGAGCAATTAGACAAAAGAAGGACACCAGGGGTATCCAAATAGGAAAAGAGGAAGTCAAGTTATCCCTCTTTGCTGATGATATGATGCTATACCTTGAAAATCCAAGAGAATCTGTCAAAAACCTGCTTGCACTGATAAAAGACTTTGGCAACGTCTCAGGGTACAAAATAAATGTGCAAAAGACAGTTGTATTCCTATACACCAGCAACAAGCAGGCAGAGACCCAAATAAAAAGCACCATCCCATTCACAATAGCCACAAAAAAAATTAAATACCTCGACATCTTCCTAACCAGAGAAGTGAAAGACCTTTACAATGAGAATTACAAAACACTGCTCAAAGAAATCCAAGAAGACACAAACAAATGGAAAAAATATTCTATGCTCATGGATAGGAAGAATCAACATTATTAACATGTCCATCCTACCAAACGCATTCTACAGATTCAACCCAATACCCATTAAGTTACCAACATAATTCTTCTCAGACCTGGAAATGACAATACAGAAATTCATATGAAAACATAAATGACCACAAGTAGCCAAAACAGTCCTTAGCAAAAGAAACAAATCGGAAGGTATCACACCTCCAGACTTCAAACTTTATTATAAGTTTACAGTAATCAAACTTTATTATAAGTTTACAGGCACATAGACCAATGGAACAGGATAAAGATTCCAGAAGCAAAGCCTCAATTTCTCAACCAACTCATCTTTGACAAAGCCTCCAACAGCAACCACTGGGGAGAGGAGAACCTATTCAGTAAATAGTGCTGGGAAAACTGGCTGACCACATGCAGAAGATTGAAACAGGACCCCTACCTATCACCATACACAAAAATTAATTCTAAATGGATCAAAGACCTAAACATAAAACCTCAAACTATGAGAATCTTAGAAAGCGCAGGAGACGCCCTTATGGAAATTGGAACTGGGAACCAATTCTTATTTAGAACCCTAAAGGCCAATACCTTAAGAAATAAAATAGATAAGTGGGACCTCATCAAATTAACGAGCTTCTGCAAAGCAAAAGAAACCATCAAGAGAGCTGGGACAGAGCCCACAGAATGGGAAAAAATATTTGCCAACTCTATATCTGACAAAGGCCTAACATTTGGGATCTACAAAGAACTCAAACACACCAAAAGGAAAAAAACAAACAGCCCTTTAAAAAAGTGGGTAAAAGACATGAGTAGACACTTCTCAAAAGAAGACATACTAGCAGCCAACAACATATGAAAAAGTGCTCAGCCTCACTCATCATCAGAAATGCAAATCAAAACCACATTGAGGTACCACCTAACCCCTGTAAGAATGACCATCATTAATAAAACAAACAACAGATGCTGGTGAGGATGTGAAGAAAAAGGAATGCTTCTACACTGCTGGTGGGAATGCAGACTAGTACAACCTCTTTGGAAGACAGTGTGGCGATTTCTGAAAGAACTAGAAATTGATCTTCCATATGACCCAACAATTCCCCTATTGGAAATATACCCGGAGGAACTCAAATTATTCTATGAAAAAGATACCTGCACACATATGTTTGTTGCAGCTATATTCACAATAGCAAAAACATGGAACCAACTGTGTTGCTCATTGAAGCTGGACTGGATTAAAAAAAAAATGTGGTACATATACACAATGGAATATTATGCAGCCATAAAGAAGGACTAATATGTGGACTTTGCAGCAAATTGGATGGATCTGGAGTCTATAATACGCAGTGATTTATCACAGAAACAAAAACTGAGTTCTATATGTTCTCACTCATAAGGTGACCTTGAACATTTATAATGCTATAAGAAAGCGATTGGCAGTAGTGAAAACTGTCAGGGGAGGGGGGTGGGACCGGCAGTTGAGAGAAACTGCTAGGGGAGGGAGGGGCATACCTCATCAACAAGGGTACCTGCATGATCAGTGTTTGTATACCTAACCCTGAATTGTGCCCCACATCTTTATAATAAATAAATAAATTTTAAAAAAAGAAATTGTGATATAAAAAAAGGATAGAAATCAAAGAATCAATTTATAGAAAGTAAGAAGAATGCAGAGTAAACATATATGGTCACTTAGTTTCTGGCCTGTATCCCTCTAGTGCACAAATACACACATAAACACACAAACACATGATACTTACCTTCATGATAGGTAATCACGACCTAGTACACACACACACACACACACACACACACACACACAAACACACCCTTTACTTTTAAATCAGGTAGTGTTCTGAAATTTTCTAAAATATTTTTCCACTTTTTTTATTAATGAGGAATAAATTACACAGAGCAAAATAAACAGATTTTCAGTGTACAGTTAAGTCAATGATAATAAATGTATACACCTATGTAGCCATCACCCACATCAAGATATAGGACATACCCAACACTCCAAAAGGTTCTTGTACCCTTTTCAATGAGCCCTCTCCCTGATGCAGGAAACTACTGTTCAAATTTATTTTATCATAGATTTGCAGTGTTTATTCATGTACTATACATAAATAGAATCATACAGTATGCACTTATTTGTGTTACCTAATGCATTTCACTAAATTCATTTTATAGCTCCCTAATGGGTTGCAACCCACAGCTTTAAAAACTGATTAAGCATATATCATACATCCGATTGGCTTAGTGGATTTACAAACACAAATTCTCAGGCCTCATCCAGAGAGATTTTGATTAAAATTTAGATTACTGGACCCTCTCCAGACCAACTAAATCTTATATCTCTTAGTGTGGTTCTGATGCAGTTTCTTCAAGCACTATACTCTAATATGCTTTACAGTTGAGTTTCTCAGTCATTCTAAATAATGCTTTCACTATGTCCCCACCTCTATTCCATCTAAGTAAATACAATGACTTATTTATTTATTTTTGGCCATGCTCCAATAAAACTTTACTTACAAATCAGGCTGTGGCCAGATGCATCCCACAAGTGGTAGTTTACTGACCTCTACCTCAGTCCATCGTTTTTCCACAAGGTCTCAGATTCTTGGAGAACAAGAGGTCTTTGGTTGGTTCTCCAGGAGACAGCGGAGGAACCGGGATGGATTTTGGAAGGTTCCTTCCCTTGACAGCCTGACTTCTGAGATGTTTAGGTTTAGTTGAGGCTCCAACACTGGAGAAAAGGGCAGAACCAGAATTTACTAGGGAGGATTTATGAGCCACCTGAAGCCATTATCTTGGTAATACCACTCCCAAGCTCACTCCAGAACCAAGCAGCCCTCCATCTCTGGTAACATTGGAATCACCTGAGACACTTTTAAAAAGTCCTGGAGCCCCCAGTGTCAGGCCTTCTGGAAAGAAGTTCAGGACTCTGGTGTCTGGTGGTTGTTGACCCAGGTGATTCATGGAAATGTTTTGAGAAAACCTCCATGTGAGCAGGGGGTTGATCCTGTCAGTTTATCTCTCAAAGGAGGTCAGAAAAGTCTCTGGCTGCTGAATTCCACATAATGATAGAAGTAGAGGCTGTGAGGGATAGAAGGTAGGTAGCTCAAGGACCATTTAAATGGGCCCATCCTGCCTTGCTGAGGCTGGGAAAAGTAGTATATGGAGAGAACTGACTCATCTACCACCACTCAGAGAGCTGGTGGTTCTTTCCACTGAGTCTTCCGCTGTGGGAGCTTTGGGTGAGGCGGGAGGAGGGAGTTGGGGGAGAGTCAGGTGAGTATACATCTGATGGACATTTCTTCTCCTCGGGTACACACGCCCAACCACGCAAAGATGGTAACCAAGCTGAAGACTGAGCCTTTCCATTCTTCTGTGTGGGATGAAGGTAGGGGTTGGTGCCAACCTGTGTTCTCCTGATAGGCTCTGGCCCCAGGGTAGCCCATGAGTTACTGGGTAAAAGGAGAAAGAAGCTGGAGGATGCAACTGTACCTATCTTGGGAGCCCAAGAAGGCAGTTGACACAGGAGCTGTAGAACAATGCCAAATCCATACTGAAACCACTTCCAGGTGTAATTTTGGATTTCAGGCATAAATTGGGTCTGCAGAGGGAGAACACTTGCAGTTAGGGGTGGCTCTGATGAGGGCACTCCTGAGACCTGGGGATGAACGCTGGCTCCAGGGTACAGAGGGACACAAATCCAGCTCCGTCATCCAGTACTCGTGCTGCAGGGTAGGCCTGGAGGTGAGTTTGTAGTCAGAGACCTAGCCAGGAAAGGAGGGAGTTCCAGAATGTTACAAAAGTCCAGCCTACAGACCTCACATGCCAGGTGCTGGAGCGTTGGGCACGGGGTAGAATCCCGGGAGCATTCTGGACCTGGGACCTGTCAGTGCTGCCATGAAGGCCATATGCCCTGGGGCCACAGCAGTAGGCAGAGCTGGGGTGTTTTTCCCTGCTCCTCTGCCTTCTTCAGAGTGCGGAGGGTCACCTTGGCAGCTTCTCGGAAGACGTCCTTCAAGTTCTCCCCAGACTTCGCAGAACATTCCAGGTAGAGCATGGCTTGTATCTGTTCGCAGGCGCTCAGGCCCTGCTTGTAGGGGATAGGCTCCAGTTGGGACGTGTGGAGTTTCCATATCTGCTCCTTGGCATTCCTCGGGTCTGTCTTATAGCCAATGACCGTCATGGGGGTCCCAGGGCAGAAGTTCCTGACCTCAGGAAACCACCTGATGAAGACGTTGTTTTATGCACCTGGTGAGGTTCATGACATTGTAGCAGATAAGCAGGAGGTGGGTGTTGTGGTGGGACAGAGGCCATTTCATAGAGCTTCAGGGTCACTTCTCATTGCCCACAGTCACGCTGGCCGTGTATTTCTTTTCTTTTTTCTTTGTTTTTTTTTTTTTTTTTTTTTGAATTGGAGTCTCACTCTGTCGCCCAGACTGGAGTGCAGTGGCCGCTCCCGGTCACCGCAGCCTCGACCTGCTGGGCTCCGGCGATCCTTCCGCCTCTGCCTTCCGAGTAACCGGAATTACGGGCATGCGCTATCACGACCGGCTGATTTTTT
>NW_007257232.1:396995-440044 GCF_000164805.1 Carlito syrichta | reverse complement strand
GGGGGGTGGGGGGGGGTGTCTAGCCCCGCCCCTTCCACTTGGAGCCAAACCCTTCTCTGCCTGGCAGTTTCCCAGCCGACCTACTAGCTTCAGTTTCGTTTTATGTGATGTTCTCAACCCTGGGTGTTCACCATTTAGTCCCGGAGAACCTGAGACACCTGAGAAACAGGGTTCATCTGCAGGCGCAGCTCTCAATCCCACCCTTATCCTTGTCTCCACGAATCATGGCGCGCCTCCAGCCGGCATGTCCGCACAATGACTCCTTGCTTACTGTCTACTGAGTCAAGCCAAGTACCTGTGCTTGACGTGTGAAGTTTTCTATCAAAGTCTTGCTTTCCTGGCTGACACATCTTCCTGTTACTCAGCAACAAGAACCTCCATGATCATCAGTCTCTTTAGTGATCCCAGCCCCACTGTCGTCCCTTCACTGCAGAATCAGATGTTAAATTTTTACTGCATTCAAAAGCCTATCAATGCTTGTTAAATTGAATAACAGTCTCAGACTTATATTCCCTGGGAACTGTTTTCGTGGTGGGTGGATCTGTGAATAGGTCAAGTTTGTAAGATACAGATTCATTCATAGGTGAATTGATTGACTTGTGTTGCTAAGACTCCTCCGTGAAAGTGTGTTCTGTGCTGTTTCTCTGTTAAAAAGAGCAGTCATTGGCTCTACCACCTTGTTAGAACATTGGTACTATGTGGCTTCCTGGATTTATTTGGGAACAGATTGACCTCATTTCTCCTTATGCTTTCTTACTCCACAAATAGGAGAAGAAAGGCTCCTTGAGTTATGGCTGAAACAAAAGCTATTGAAATCTATAATGAAAGGCAGGAAAGAAGGAGCAGCCTAAAGAAAGGAGACAGGGAGCTAAAGAAAATTGTAAAAACAATACAAATGTGTATTGCTTCCAGGGATCAAATTCCATTCAGTATATTCATTCTTTTATTAATATAACACATATTTTAAAGTTTCTCCTGTCTCTCTTTTGTAGGCACTGAGACTATAGCCATAAGTAAACCAAAGTCCCGTCCTTAAGGAACTAATGAGAAATGCAGTCAGTAAATCTGTGGATATATAGGAAGACAAACTATAAATCAGGGTGAAATGGAAATGGTGCATTATTCACAAATCAAGGAAATGGAAGTTCTCAATGAGGTGGCATTTCAACAGATCTGAGTTCTCCTCAATGAGGTGGCATTTCAATAGATCTGAGAGGAGTAAAGGATTGAGCTATCCAACTATCAAAGAGAGCAAGTTCACGCAGAAGAATGAGAAATTGCAAAGGACATGAGATGGAAGTCTCCTCTGCTTCCTGTGTTTGAGCAACAGTAAGGAAGCTATTGTGGGTAAGGTCAGAAACATACTGGAGAATTGGAACACAAAGAACCCTATGAGCCATTGCAAGAATTTTGGTACTTATTCTGAGTCAATTAATAACAAGACAGAGGGGTTTGAGCTAAGACACACTATGTATTTTATGTTGTCATAGATTCATTCTCACCACTGTATTGAATATAGACTAAAGAAGAGAAAGGAGGAATTGGGGAAGGGGTTATTATAAAAACCAAGTAAACTATAATGGTTAATTGCAACCATTAATTGCAGTAATATTATATGAGTTAACAATAGAAAGATTATGAATATATTCTGATGGTGGCAATGACAAGATTTATTGACATGTGGAGTGTAAAAAAAAAAAGAGGATAATCCAAGGATAGTCCAGGATAATGTAAAGTCTTTTGTCCCAAACAACATGAACAATGAGGTGGCTATGTACTGACACTTTAGGAGGAACAGGTTGGAGGAGGGCCTGGGAAGTTAATTTTGAACACATTCAGTTTGAGATGCCTTTCAGACTTCCAAGGAATGATAGCTAAATGGCAGTGTATATCATCAGTATATGGCTGCCATAGAGATAAAAAGAAACAAGATAGAAAAGAAATGTTCAACCGAAGACAAGAAGAACCAGGAGGAAGCAGTTCTTCTTCCCAGAAGCCAAGTGAAAAGAGCATGTGATAGGCTAAGATGATATCTGAGAATTAACTAAATTTAGGAACATGAAATTCATTGATGATTTTGCCAAGTGCACATTCAGCTAAATTCTAAGGATTAAAATTCTCATAGAAATGGGTTGAACACTGAAGTGGAAGAGATTAATTAGAGACAAGTTTCCTGTCTGAGATTGAGAAATAACCCTCTCAAGGATATTTGCAGAAAAATGGTGAAGTAGCTGAATTAGCTGAACAGTATGTGAGAACAGGATATACACACATATCTCCGAAGGATCTCCTGAGCCCAGCAGGTTGAGGTTGTGGTGGCTGTGAGCATGCCACTGCACTTCAGCTTGGGTGACAGAGCGAGACTCTGACTCAAATAAATAAATAAATAAATAGTATGTTTGTGAGCTCAAGAAATAATCTGGTTGAGAGAAAACAGAACTGAAGCTTCAGGAGAGAGAAAAAAAGAGTAAAGGAGAGAGGAGAGAGAAGGAATATCCCTGAAGTAACATACTTAAGTAGATGACAGCAAATAGGATCTGAAGCATAGGAGGTGTGCTGGTCTTAGGCGCATAGAGAAATCACCTATAGGACCATGGAGAAAAGGGAAGTGTATGGACACTGATGTTACACATATGGTGGGGGGCACTGGCAGAAGTTTTCCTCTAGTTACTCCTAGTTTTTTTACAAACTAGAAAGTTAATTCATCAACTGAGATTGAGGATAAAAAACATTCATTGGAGGAATAATAGAAGGTAAAAGTCCTCTGGAAGAATAGTAGAGTAACAGAATGAGGGAGATACAGTAGGATTTCTAGGCATCACTGAAGGCCCATGAGAAAATAGAGTCATGATTTTGGAAATGTGAGTGACTGGTCTATTGGCTAACTCCAAGTGACTTCATCTTTATTATCTTCATCTTGCAGATGAAGATCCAATGATATAAGCAAGTTGCCAGAGGATATATAACCAGCACCAGACATAATCCAGGTCCTAGTTCACTACTTATATTTATATGCTCTTGTGTTTTTGTCTTCAGTGTCATGTGTGTCAGTTTTGTTCCTCTAAACAATTCTAAAACCCCTTCAAAACACTAGTGCATCTCCTAGCCTCAAGTCACTACTTGAGGCTTTCACAGGTCCTTGCACTGTAAAGGACATAAATTTACTTAATTCTGTTACTTATGTCTTTAGCTAGTGCTTATTTTCTGACTATCAGAATTGTGAAAGATGGAATAGCATACCAAATCTTATCCTCCTGGGGAATGCTATAAAATTATTCTCTAATAAAGGAGTAGTAAATCAATCCAGGAAAAATACAATCAACCCAAGTTAAAAAAGAAAAAATGAGTGATGACTCCTCTCTCACCTCTGATATTTTTACCTAAGAAACAAGAGACTCCAGGTAAGATAAGAGTCCTCTTTGTTTTAGATAGGAGTAGCAGTGGAATATTATTTTATTAAACTCTTTAATCATAAAACATTATAGTTGGGATAGACTTTGATTTTCTCATGCAAGAATCAGGTCCAAAAATGTTAGAGGTGTAGTAAATTGTCACTGCTAATAAATAACTTTGAACCTATGTTGCCAGATCCTTAGTTCAGTTATCTTTACAATAAAAGATAGACCAGAAACTAAAAATTTTCTCCTTCTGCCTCTCTATCTAGCCAAACTGCTTAGTTCTTTCCCTCAAAGTCTTGAGCTTGAAGGATTGAATTAATACAAATTAGTTCTGTTATTTTTGTCTTTTTTCTTCTTATTTCTGCAGATTTGTGGGATACATGAGAAAATTTTACATATTGGTAGTGCATAATGATTAGGTCAGGGTAATTAGGGTATCCACCACTAAAGTAAATTTTTAAAATACTAATCTACCTACTCTGCTACCAAACACTGAATTTCTTCCTTCTATCTCACTGTCTGTTTGTACCCTTTAAACTGTGTCTTCATCCTCTCCCCCATACTGTTCCCAGTCTCTGTTATCTCGGTAATCTATTTTTCCATTATCTACCTATTCCACTCTCTGTTATATATTTTGCAGTGCAGTACATTTTTTGTTCAAGTCCCATTTGTCTGTTTTTGGTTTTGTCCCCTGTGCTTTTGACGTCTTAGTCATAAGTTATTTGCCTAGACCAATATTTAGGAGAGTTTTTCCTTGATTTTCCTCTAGTATTTCTATAGTTTGAGGTCTTATTAACTTTTAATCCACTTGGAGTTGATTTTTGCATATGGTAAGAAATAGGGGTCCAGTTTCATTCTTTTGTATATGACTAGCCAATTTTGCCAGCACCAATATAGTACATTTCTGAACTCTTTCAAGAAAAAGCATTTAACTTTGGCACACCAAATCGTAACAATTCACCTCTAAGACAGCTGTTCCTAATGGAAGTTCCCTTGGGGCCCTCCAGATTACAGATGCACTGGACCCTCGTAATATTAATGTTAACAGTTAAAGAGAAAAGGAGGAGCAGGAGGAGAAACAAGAAAGAAAAGAGGAATAAAAATAAGGAAGAGAAAGAGGAAGCAGACAGTGATCAAGATTTCTTTGTGTATAATTTTTCACTGTGCATAATTTACCCATGGATTGAATAAAAATTAAGCATATCCTTACTTGTCTCGTATGAAAGAACAGGTTCTTCTATTCAACCTCACAGGATTTTTTTGAAGTTGATTAAATTATGTTTTAAAAGTACCCATTTTTTAGAGCAGAAAATACAGTTTATTTAAAAGTAAATTAGAGAGAGAGAGAGAGAAGATTCACCTCCCCAAGGTAGGGAAGGGGGCCAAAACCAGGAAACATGGCCTCATAGAGCACATGGACACACCATAGCTTAGCAAGACAATAGTAGTGATGGTCTGGCAATGGCTGTAGCAATGGCCAAAAGTACCTATTAATTCAAGTTATTGGGCTAAACCTGGGATGATATAAGAATTAGTTTCTTATACTCTAGTAGTTAAAAGCATTGGGTTTGGACTCTACAAACTTGAGGGTGAGCCCAGGCCACCATTTGTTTTTTCTGTGATCCTGGACAATGAAGTTTACTTCTCTGAGCTAAGTTTCATCATCTGTGGAATAAAGATAATAATATTGCAGTGGTCATTAGTTCTGTTCACTAAATATTTTTAGTTCTCTCACCTTCTAGCTACATGGTACATTTTACTTCCTTGCCCCTTTAAAGACATATGTGGTCCAGTGAACAGACTTACCAATGAATTACCTGCAAAAGCGTTAAGATTCATCTTACTGTCTTCTCCTCTAGTATACCTATGGGCGTCTGCTCCACTAGTCTGAGTAGATATGATGACAAGGACCCATGATAGACATACAGCATAAGTGAGAAATAAATCTTGGTTGGTTTAAGTCACTGGGGTGTGTTTGTGTATATGTGTGTGTTTTAAACAGAGCATGACTCATTTGATCCTCATATCATCCATATAAAGTATTGTTATGTACTAAATTCTATCCCCTCAAATTGTGTATGTTGACATCCTAACTTTCAGTGTCTCCAAATGTGACCATATTTGGTGATAGAACTTTAACAAGGTAAAGTTAAAATGAGGTCTTTAGGGTGTGTCTGATGTCCAATCTAATCTGATTGATGTTTTTATAAAAAGAGATTAGAACACACAGAGAAACGCCAGATGTGAAAGTGCACAAAGAAAAGACCACATGAACACACAGAAAGAAGGTTGCCATCTGCAACCAAGGATAGTGGTCTCAGAAGAAACCAAAACTTCGGACGTATGTATCTTATATTTCTAGCCTCCAGAAGTGTGAGAAAACAAATTTCTGCTGTTTACACATTCCAATCTGTAGTATTTTATGATGACAGCCCTAGCAAACAAATACAATTAGGTACCCTAGCTATCCCCACTCTACAGATAGAGAAACTAAGGTACTTTATAGTTAAGTAATTTGTTTGAGGTGACACAATCAGGAAGTAGTAGCACCTGGGTTAGAATTATGCACTCTTGATTCTAGAATTCCTGCTTTGGAATCCTCACTATAATAGAATTTCTGCTCTAGAATCCCCAATCTTTTCCAATTACTTATTTAATTTCTGATGCCCCAAATAGACTACAAATTTCATGAGTATAGCAATCATACCTGTCTCACTTACAAATGAACATCCAGGTCCTTAAAAAGAATAAGCAAAATAAACCTCTCTTGAATACAAATATATGGAAAGTACTAGGGACATTAAAACAAGTAATAGCAGAGTGAGGTGGTATTTTAAAGAAGATTTAATGAAAGCGCAACCAGCAGAGGTGTGAGCAGGTTTACAGAGACCATTAAGTTACATTAAGACACCTCAAAACTAGCAGCAGTAGGAAGCCATTACTATATCTAGACCTGGAAAAGCAAAAGGAGAAAATTAAATTACTGGGGCCTGATAATAAATGAATTGTACGGTTTGCAGGCTGCAAGGGAATGTTATGGAGGGCTGCAGTCAATAACAGAACTGTTCACCAAAGCAGGGAGGAAGAGGGGAAGAACAATCTGCTGTGTCCTCTTGTTCTCCTGTGACTCTCATGAGCCAAACTCAGTGGTAATCCAGAAGGAAAGAGTGAGTGAGGGAGTCCATAGGAGTCAGTCTCCAGGGTACCAAAGTCAGTACAAAAGTGTAAAAATGTGGAAAGTGGGGAAGGGGAGTTTGGCTATGAAGAATAAGCAACACCCTACTAGTATTAAATATGTTGTCATTGCTACCTTGATATTCATTTATGAGAACAAAATATAAATATATGGAAAGACTTGATAAAGAAATGATAGTTTTAGTCTATTCATCTTTTGAGCAACTCCGACAAATGGGTGACTGGTTAACATGAAAGAAATAGAACACTAGCCAGAATTTATAAAATTAATGACCTCTTGCTATAAAGAACTATAAGTCTTAGTTGCTAAGAGTTCAGAGCAGTTAGTCTTTTAGCATCTCCTTTAATCTAAATATACTCAGCAAGAAAATAATATAGCTCAAATGTTTCCTTCCTCCCCAGCAGCCCAGCCCAATCTTGCTCAGTTCAACCAATTAGCAATTTGCAGGGATAAATGCGAACAAATTAACACTGATGACTTTGGGCCACTAATTGGTTGCTGGACTGTCAGAGTGGCAGCACAGTTGCTAAATCAAATTGATAGCTAAACACCATGAGCTGTTCATTCGTCTGCTCTTCCCATTTGGGGCTTTGAAGCCAAGGAAGAGGAGTGTTTGTTGTGACATTTGGGTCAATTTGCCATGACCATCCCATCATCCCCTCAGCGGTGGATGGTAAGTGTGTTTATCAGTAATTGTGGGGCTGGTTATGAGGCTGTGGCTCTGGAAAGGCAAGAGGCTGCCACTCTTGGGGAGATATTTTCATCATTTCTGACAGGTGGCAAGGCATTTGAGGTGAACTGTGAAGCCGACGCTGTACTGGAGAAGCTATGTGAATTCTCAGAAGCCACATGTTGGAGGGCAGGTACAGAGGCTAGAAGGAAAGTAGAAGGAACTGCTGAAGAAGTAGAAGAAGGGGCACCAGTCAGAGGAAGTGCACAGACCTCTCAGGCAGGTTGCCTGGAGGTGAGTTCAGTCACCTCAGCCAAGTCACTGTTATGTCTCCTGCAACCCTTTCTCATCTGACAAATGAAAAGATTTATAAGGAACACTGCTGGCTTTGACAGAGGAAGATGTGCTACATGACAATGAAATAAGGAATTCAATTTTTAAAAAAAATTTAAACAAGCTTACAAGAACTTAAACATCAAATCGTATAAAGGGGTTACTTATTCCCAAGATGCTGTTGTTTCTCAGATCTTATCTGGGCATCTTTTTGGAGAACTGTCAGAAAACAAACACCTGCAGTTCATTAAATATATATATGTGTGTGTTTATATATATTTATATTCTTTTTTAAAATTTTTGAGTTGGAGTCTCATTTCGTCACCCAGGCTGGAGTGCAGTGTCAGGCTCATGGCCTTGACTTGCTGGGCTCAGGTAATCCCTCCTCTTCAGCCTTCCAAGTAACTGGAACCACAGGCACACGCCACTATGCCCAGCTAATTTTTTTTATTTATTGTAGAGACAAGGTCTTGCCAAGTTGCCCAGGCTGGTCTTGAACCTGTGGGCTCAGGCAGTCTTCTCACCTCCATCTTCCAAAGTCCTGGGATTACAGGCATGAGTCTCTGCACCAGCCTATATATACATTCTTAACGGTTTACAACATTTGTTCTTAATCCAGGAATGATTTTGCCCCAGCTGTCACCACTCACTTGCCAATGAGTAGAGACAATTCTGTTTGTCACAACTGGGCACTGGCAGGGTGATGCTATTGATATCTAGTGGATAGAGACAGGGATGTCACTAAACATCCTGCAATGCCCCTACAACAAAGAATTATCCAGTCCAAAATGTCAGTAGTGCCAAGGTTGAGAAACCATTACACTGATGTCCATCAAAGAGTAATTTGGATGATTATAGAGTCATGAGACTGATTTTCTTGCTTGTCAGTTTCCAACATGGAGTCCACAAAAGGTTTTAAGCAATATTGGTATTCATTTTTTAATTCTTCATTAAATATTTACTAAGCATTTAATATGCACCAGGAACTGATTAGCAAAACAAAATTTCTATGTTCAAGGTAATATTTGGTCTAGAGGCATGTACAGTAATGGATCAGGACTGTCTGGCAGAGCCCACCTTTTCCACCTCTTCACTATTCTGCTTCTCCAAAGGTTGTTTCCTGTGAGGATTACATTAATTAACACAGGTAAAATATTTAGAACACACATACTAATTACTCAACAAATATTAGATTTTAGTTATCACTAAAACTACAATAAGCATAGATGGCTTTCCAAATGGATTCCTTTTAGGAATAAATATTTTTAGAAGTATACACTTGGACATTCTCACAGATATACATAAACTGCCAATTATGCAATTTCTATTTTAGGTTGTCATTAACAATATCCTCCACCAAGGGAAATACAATTACATCCGTAAAGGAGGTGGTTAGTTCAGTGAAAAAAAAAAATCGGAATTTTGTAGATATTTATATAGCATTTTTGATCTGGAAAACACTATTTATATTACTGTCATAGATATGAAATCATATAATTAACTGTCTTCATTTGATTTTCAATAATCCAGTGAAACAAGCCACAATATAATTAACTATGAAAAACAAGAAAAATCAATAAATGATAGAGAGGCTCTAAAGAGAACAAGATTCTTCTAGATTAAGAGGACAGCTTCAGAGGAATGGCAGTGAAAGCAAGAAGAACATAAAGGAGAGACAGACAGATTTTGGTCCCTCATTCTTTGTATCCATGAAATTCTCAGCAAAATACAAGGATATCAAATCATATGACTTACAAAGAAGGTACAGGAAAAATATGTGGTGAGATAGAATTTGAATGAAGTTTTGAAAAGGAAGAGAAAAGGAAATGCCTGAGCTGATTGGAGCTTAAACTTTGTTCAGAATTATCTTAGGCAGAAGAGACAGAATCATGGAGTGCCTTGGTGGTGAAACGCAAAGCTGGGTGCTCTATGGGCATCATTGTTATCTTTGGCAACCTAACTCCTTTTCTAGGCTAAAAGCACCTTGTTGATTCTTCATGAAACTGGAAATTTAATATTCATGAGTATCTGCTGAAATATCTATTTGGCAGTAGACAAAAGAAAAACTAGGGAAAGGTAGTATGTAAATCAAATCTCTGCATATCTAACCCTACTTGAAATACACTAAAGGGTTTCATTATTTTAAAAAATGTAGTAAATAGTTATGAAAAGCATGTAAAAAAAAAAGAAAAGTAATCAAAACCTTTGAGATTTTTCCAGCTCAACCATCTCCTGACAGTGAAACTTGAAGTAAGTCATTACAGTTTACTGGGGCTTATTCAAACCCTACATTATAGATGAAGAGATTTTTTTTTTTCCTGGACTTCTCCCAAGAGATTGTTACAAGCTTCAGATGAGTTAATGTATGTGATAGTACCTTGTAAACTGTAAACGGGTAAGCAACTTCAATGTTCTGAAAAAATTTTAATTTATATTTAACTGGTTGCCTTAAAATGAAACTGCTTTCTTTTAGGTTTAGTCAGTTTTATAGGTTAGGACAATTTTGAATGTTGGCAAAGTCATGATTTAACTGAATTATTTCAGTCTTTTCCATACATGAAATAGTATCACTGAAGTCAAATTGGAGCAAGTATTCAAGGTCTAAACACTGTGAGCCAGTCCCCTCAAACTTGAAAACATGGAGTAAATAATGCCAGAACAACCTGTAGAATTTGGATACAATAAAATGTGCTAATGGAAGTAAAATGATTTTTTCTTCCTCCAGTATGAATCTGAGATGAACTTAATAATGACATGGTAGAGACACATCTTGGTGGAAATTCAAGTAGCATAGATAAAACCTCCTCCAACCCCAATCCACATGTGTAGGACGCTCCAGGATATGTTTTAGGGAGCTCAGTCACTCCACTTGTAGAAGATACTTGTAGTAAATCATGAAAAGCAAATAAAATGTAGGAGTTGTCCCTGTTTTATCATCTCCTAGCTATGTGAAAACAGAGAAAAAATTCTACTTCCATACTGCCATTTATCTACAAGAAACTATACAGTAATAAAATTCCAAAGATAGCAGGACTTTTATCTAAATTATAACCATATGTTTGTGCTTTCAGGTTTCCAGGAAGCAAGGAATTCAAACAGTGATTATTCTTAGTGTTCTATTAAACAAGTTCCAGATTGTCTGGTTCCCAGCAGGAATTGCCTGATGAAAAGAATGGGTCTAGGATGACTCTAGCAGCCCAGCAAACTAATTGCTTTGTAAGTGATTCAACATAGTTTTAGAAGGCAAAGGAAACAGATGAGTTATCAAAGGGAAAAGCAGGACTTTCATGGTTCCTCCCTCCTCACTGGCTGAGCTCTCTGCTCATAGGCTGCCTGGAGGCTGAGAGACAGCAATGAAGTTACACTTCCATCTCAAGGGAAGAAATAGTCAATTACCAGAAACAGAATAAGTAAATAAATAGCAAAATTTACCCAAAATTTTTATCCATTTATTTCATGTCAGCATCTTCTAGACGACAATTGTGCCCCAAACAGCATGTTTATTTCTTTTTCATGATGGATAATTTCAATATTTAGTATGTAGTCTCAAATATCTGTGTGTTTGACTTTGTGTTTGATGTGACAAATACTATGAGAAGAAATGAAGCATAAGGTACCAAATACAGTCAAAGCCAAACTGTCATGGAGACGGGAAACAATGATTAACCACCTTGTAGAATTATGGTGAGACTAGTCATAGCAATCCATGATTATACAAGAACGCTTTATATTGTACAGAGGTCTTGAGATCCATTCCTTGACTCTTCCATTCCATTAACATTATGAATTGCCTCTTATGCTCCAGACATTTTCTTAGGTGCTGGGTTACAATAAAGATAAACATATTGAACAAAGTAAATACTTTCTGGGAGCATAAATTCTAGACGGAAGCCATTGGAGAAGTGAGAGTCGATGCATAAATACATACACAATAGAATGTCAGAAAGACAAGTGCAGTGTTGAAACCGAAGAGACTCCATACTGCCATTTATCTACAAGAAACTATACAGTAATAAAATTCCAAACCAGTGAAGCAGCTCACGTTAGTAACTGGGATTTTACTTTGTACAAGGATCACAAAATGCACTAAGACAAGATCATACAGCCAGAAATCACCAAATCAAGGATTAGCTCAAAGTTCTAAGCTCTTTTCTCTATACCATGCTGCATTTTAGAATCATTTTATTTTTAAAACATACATGTGACTAGACATTTGTACATACCAAGATACCAGCCTTATGTGGTCACCTTGACATTAACACTGAAAAATCAAGACTGAAATTTACCAAAGAAGAAATGAAGACTCTGATATTAGAAGTCAAGTTTGAATTCTGGCTTTTCTACTTACTGTACATGTAAACTTATACCTCTCTAAGCCTCAATTCTCCTCTCTGTTAATAGGGATGCTAGTTCTCTATAGAGTATAGGTTACTGAAAGGTTGAAAGAAAGATTTTATTTTTGTTTTTTAATACTACCTAACTCAGGGCTGTAGGATTGGTTGAATATCCTTTAGGGTAGAGAGCAGAAGGTATATTTAACTAAGTGTATTTCCTATCACCCATGCTCTGAGAGGCAATTACATTTTCCTAAGAAACATGGCAGATGTTAAAAGCTCAATGTTAGTTCTTGATATGTTAGAATGCTGATTATGTGCAGAAGAATTTCAAATTTGCCTCTATTTTTAACAACCTCAAATACAAACTATAACAAAAATATTTTTATCTTTAAGAATTCAAGATTATTATAGTTGTCATCTGAAGTTGTAATGGAGAAAAAAAGAACTAAGATGAACACTAAATTATCAATATACATAATACTAATTATTTCTGAACTAGAAAAATTTGGATTACATGGGATTTTTTTATAAACCTCCAAATCAGATTAAAGGTCAGGACGCCTATGACTCAGAGTGCTGAACTAAATTGATCAAGCTTGCAGCAGACAGTGTACTTCCAAAGAAATGAAATTCACTTTTGCTGCAAAACGGTCTATCAGTTGAGTATTTTTTGCAGGTTTCATGTACATTCACTGTAAGTGGAGTTTCATAGGACAGCTTACATACAGTATAATATTTTTGTTGGGAATGAGTAATTTCTTTTAATACCTACATTTCAGATCTTTTAATTAAAGGAGGCCAATTATAGGCTTTGACTTACAAGTTTGGGTTTTTTTTCCAGCCATATTGAAATATAACTGATAATACAAGGTTGTTTTGAAATTTAAAAAGGATATCTTACCTCACATAATAGGCACTCAATATTTGTTAGATATTATTATTATTATTCATCTCAAGAAATTTAGTTCATAAAAATATAAAAAGTAAAGCAAAAATAAAAGTTGCATAAAAGCAGAAATTAATTTGCTAATAGTTTTTTAAAACTTTTTTCCCAGTGGCTATGAAATAGTGAGAGGGAATCTGCTTCTACTTACAATATTTTTTGTTCATAATTTTCTAAAGATTTTTTTAAAAATCACCTTTCCAACCACATTTATAAATATTGAATAGCTATTTGAGATGTTAATTGGTAGAGAAGCTCATTTAGTGACTAGCTTGGAATGTCCACATATCCCGAACAGTTTTGTTTTTGTTTTTAATCTAGAAGTGTTGCTGGAACACCTAGCATTGTGTTCATTTTTACGACTGCTGTCTTTCTCAGTTTCCCAGTTCATAATATTTGGTATGTCTTCCAGTTGTGTGATCAGCATTCACCAAGCTGCCTGTTATAGCAATTATTTCTTTACCTGTCTGGATTCCCAAGTTCAAGGAACATCCACTAGAGAAATGGAGACAAGCCTTATGCATATCTGTAACCTCCATAGGATATAACACTGGCCTTCCACATGGCAGGGCGAAACAAATGCTAGACACATGAATAGTTTTCTCTCCAGGGAGCCAAGAGAAGTGATGAAAAATTATGTAGAATCTTAAAGTGCTTTTTAGATACCTTTACTATGCCCTTTTATTGATTCAAAGCGATATAAGTTGTTTTTTTCCTTCATAAAGCTCATAGAATCTAGAGGCTTCCTGTATTTTACTGTAGTATTCCTAACTCATGAATACAAATGTCGGTTTCTGAATGGTGACACAGTAAGTAAATTGAGTAGAAACTTGAATTCAGCAAGGTTCTTTTCCTGATCCATATTGAACAGGGATCTTGAATGAATTTACCTGTTTCTGTGATCATTAAGCCAGACAGCTTCCATTAGAATCTAGTTTATTCTGCTGATTGCTTGTGTGCGTTGCTAACAAGCAAGCTGAGATGCTGGTTGAGTGTTTCTTTTAATTTTGTTTCTTTTGTTTTGTTTTTCCTCTCTGTTTATTATATTTGTCTAATACCGTTTTATCATCACATTGGAAATGAGATTCCTACTACTGATATTACAGAATGAAAATCAGCATTGATTGAAATCCCTTTCAGGCATACATTGGCCTAAATGCAGTCATTTGCTGTGAGTTATTTTCTCAGGACCCTCAAGAAGGGGAGAAATGTATATGTACTTGGTTACTCTCAACATTTGCACTTTTCTCTTTTAACAGTACAGTTAATGACTGTTGTGGGAACATGACTAGGGTGGAGGAGAGTTCTATTTTTAGCAACTTCAAACATACTGCATAGCTCTCTGCTTCATCTTTGTCCCTAGGCACTGAGTCTGCCCACTTCTGAGCAAGCAGGGTTGTTCCAGACACCACCTTCTTCAAGTACTGCAAACAGAGTATAGCTGGGTTTTGGTGCCCTATTAGCAGTCACTATGGCAAAACTAGATTGGCTTCTCAGCCTACACACTTCACACCTTTAGATCATTTTTTAAATAAATTACATTTTTACCTTAACCTTTGAAATGTTGCTGTCAAATTGTAGTGTGAAGTCAGAAGCCAAGAGGTTTAACATCATGAATGTTTGCCAGGAATCAATGTCCTATACAGATACTCTCAGTCCTAATACCTACTAGCAACATATAAATTTTAGTTAATGGGTTATCTAATCTGTATCCTTTTGCCACATATTCTTCTCTAGACTGGGTCCCTGGCATCATTTTCTCTAGTCATTGGAAGGATGTCAGCTATATAGAACTTTCCAACCAGGTAGGACTCCTCAGTTTCATTATACACAGAGCTTGGCCAACACCATCTAAAATGGTTTGGATTAATAGTCTTTTTGTTGTCAATAAACAAGTTTCTAGGTCCACATGAGCTTCTTATAGCAAAAGCTCTATGTTGCCATTCATCATTGCCTCCAGAGAACCAGAAACTCCATTTGTTTTCTCAACTGCTGACAAATGTAATTTATAGACTTTAAGGACCTAATTATTTTCTGCTATTCAGGATTAAATCTGAACACTTTTTACTGGATGGGTGAAAGATGTAGTGGAACTACTTGGAAGTCTGGGGCCTCCAAATTCTGTTTCAGATTTTCAGGTGAGAGAAAGTAATGGGGACAAAATTGCAAGTTTAGGCCAATATTAAAGGAGGGCAAAAAAATAATGTTCTTACAAAATCAGTGCCCCAAGGAAGCATTTACTGCTGGCGCTCATTTCAGATCCCGCAACCATTTCTTCCCATTTATCCCCTAAATTATATTTTCTTTTGATTTCTACCTTCAGCTCCTCCTCAGAGGACTGCCTGGGGGCTATTTGGCCTTCCAGCACACAAAGCTAGAAATGCCTGGAAGTTTACTTTCTTGCTGTCTCTCCAAGGCATTATTTACCCAATGACTAATTGGTGTAGATAAATTAAAACTCACTTTTTTTGCCTTGATGTATTCAGAACAAACACTAAAGTGTAATTCACACCCCAGAGTTCCTCTGCAGAATCCAGTTGAGGCCGGCTTCTTGCCTGAAATCTCTTCCTTGCTTGGCACCTTCCCTTTCTTTGTTGTTTCTCCACTCTCTTACTGGATTCTCTGAGGAGCATTTCCTCAATAAATCACTTGACTATGATTCATAGTCTCAGAATCTGCTGCTTTGCCACCTACCCTAAAAATTACCCAACAACCAGGAAAGTACCAATTTGACATTGAAAAAGAATGCTGGAAACAGCTATTGTTCAATAAAAATGATAGGCAATGACAACAACACCCACAATCTGCAACTGTCCTATGCTAATCCTGTTTTAAACCTTAAGCCTCCACTTGTCCAATTCTCTCCCAAAAAGGAGCTGGTTGCTTGGCATACGAGAGCTTCCTAAAGGACCGTACTTATCATAGGGAAGGCTACATCACTTCACACCTGGCTGCTGCTTCAGTTGATTGACCATGACATCAGTGCTCAAACACAGTTGAAGATACTTGATTCTTCATAACATCAAGTACAAGCATTACTCCCTGAACTCAAGGATTTCCATGACCATTTATTTCTTCTTACTTAGCCAACTTTGATTTCTACATGACTCAACATGCATGTTCTATTCCTCAATCTATATTGACTCTTTATTGTGCCTGAAAATTTTTATCTTCATGCCAATCTCAGTGCCTTTGTTCATATTCTTTGTCTATTTAGAATGCACTTCATTCTCCACCAGTAACTAATCTACCACAATTTAATTTAATTTTGACCATAAACACATTCTTCAAATTCTTCTAGCATATATATCTCCTTCTTTCTTATTGTCAAAGTCCCCTTCTTTGCCAAAGTCTTATGCTCTAGCTGTTTCTGTATATGAACCTTCTTAACACACTGACTGTAAGCTCCTTGAAAACAGAAAACATTTCTCTTTTTCTGTATTTCTCATATTCACTAGTAGAAGGATGGTAATACTCCATAAATAGTCATAAATGCTTGACACATTTTATATCTTAAATTCTTAAAAAGGATATTATAATTATATAAAATTATTGTGTACATAAGGATGGGATAAAGCATTTGGCTTTTTTTTTTTTTCAGGATTGGAAATTGATGGTCCTGAGTATTGCTACTTTTCCAAAGAACACAGCTAGTAAGGGACAGGCCAGAACTAGATAGACCTAGGATCAACTCTGAATCCACTGACTTTTTCACTACTCCAACTTGTCCTGAACCTGAAACTTAAAATTAGTTTTTAAGTATTCAGATAATTTAAAAAATCAGTCACCTTTCATTTATCACCCTGGGATAAACACTGTATCTCCTAATGATACGCTATCAGCTACTGGTTGGATAACATTGACCATCTGCATTAAAATGAATAGTTTATCTATTTGCTATTCTTCTACAATATGAGTGGTACAGATTCCCATGAGATCAGTTACGCCCTTAGAGATTGAGACTGGGAAATAAATTAAGAGAATTGGAAAACAGGAAGGAGATAGCAGAGTGGCGTCAGATTATAAAACCCTAGGTTTTGTTGTTGTCTACTGAAGGAAATGTATTACCTGTTTCATATTTGTGCATTAAACTATGTATGTTCATGCATATGAGGTTTGGCTAATTGCCACAATGATTTATCTTAATAAAGTCACTAGCTGAGTTCTTAGCTCTCTAGATGAATTGATTCACTTGATTATAAAAAGAAAATGAAGAAACAATATAACTTGAATCTCGGTATATGTGAAACATCAGTATGTAACCACAATCACCAAAATTAACAAAATCAAAAGGCTCAACAAACAAGCATAGTAGTTTTTAAGTGTGAAGTTTTTCTTCCCAAGATGTTGTGTTGATTCCTGATGTTTAACTGGAAAACACTTTACTTCAGTTTTCTTCTGATTCCAGATTACTTCAATTTCAGGAGAACAAGTTAGGAATGAGTTTGTTAATTTGAGATGAAAGGTCACTTGGGGAATTACCAGTAACTGAGAAATGAACCCAAACAATAGCAAATATTTCTTTTTTATTCTCCCCATCTCTTAAACTGTAGATAATGAAAGCTTGGCTAAATTCCTTTGTAGGTCACTTGAACTTGAATCAGAAAGGTCGATGCAAAACGTCAGAAACTTTGAGATTACATCTATCTGGAAATGAATTGAGATGACAGCCAATTTGGGTTCTTGTAAAGGAAAACCACTTCCAATCTGCTTGGCTGAAATATGGAATAATATAGGCATTTCTTTGGCAGACAAGTTAACAGCATATAGAAAACTACACAGAAAATTCCACTTGCAGATGAATTAAATAAGTTGTCTTTGGCAGACCGGAAAATCATCCAATCCACCTCATGTGTATATAAGTGATGTCTTGTCTCCTTTGTGTGTGTTTTGGAGACCTCTGACCACTGAACTATAGACACTGACAACTACTAATTAAATACTGTATCCAGGGAATGTAAACTAGGTAGTAGCTTGTTATTAGCAGACACAAAATCTCTTGGGACCTAAATCTGTTTGTATGAGGTTATATGAAGCATATCATATAAACTTTATTACAATGTTGCTGTTATTTTTCAGCATGGCTAATTTGATAAGCAGAATCTAGTTCTGAAGAAATGTATCTCAAGGAAACTCATAGAATTTATCACTCAAAATTATTCTCTCTTTTACAGTGATAAAATCTGTTTCTAATTTCAGGGGTACACAAGGATGCTATGAAAAGTTTTAAACTTGTTTGTGTTGAATAATTTCACCATATCTCCAATTTTCCTGTCTTGAAAAATGGGAGAAATGGAGCCTGATTCTTTTCTTTTCTTCTTGATTCTATTGAGAGAGACCAGTTTTTAAAAGTTTCATTTTAAGCAATAAAATATTGTCATTACACAAAGATAATTTAAAAATTTCTTAAAAAGATGTTAAACATTTGGGAAGGTGCAGACTGAAAAAAACAAAAGTACACAGAAAAGATCTGTTGACTGGGTTATCAGGAAATAAGTTTATAAAGTTAATCAACCCAGAACTGAGAATAAATCAGGAAATATGAAGAAAAAGAGAAATAATGTTTCATGATCAATTGCTTACCTGGAATAAGGCAAGTTGCTTGGAGGTGGAAATGAACTACCCAAAACATAATAACCCAATAAAGTAAAGAAAATAGGTGACTGCTGGGTGATGTCCTTACTCTTGCCTTAAAAAGTACAATAATTATATCTGAGAAACTTCTAAACTTCCCATCTCTCTCATGTCTCTTTTTCATAATTATTAAATGTAGACATTGAACATATAGTTGTATTTTTAACTAAGTTCTGGAAGTTACTAACAGACAACACCAAAGGGTGTCACTTGTTTGTTTTATCAGTTACCCTTTATTCAGAGAAGGAAACCTTCTGTGTAAAATGAGTATCCAGTTAGTTAGATGAGTTCTAGATCATTTAAGTTGCATTGTTTTGAAATCACTAGAAAGATATACGAACATTACTACTTTCAAATATAGAAAATGTGCTTTGATAGTTTAAGAGCAGACATATCTTGAGACAAAGTAGAGAAAGCACTAGAATACTTCTGGACATTGAGATCATGACAAGACTTTGTTCTACTTCTCAATATAAGGTGACCAATATAGGAGGAGAGGGATGTACAAAGGATAAACCATTTTAGTGAATGTGTTTCTGGTAGGCTGAATAATACCCTTCTCCACACCCTTCACCAGCTATATCCATGTACTAATCTCTGAGAACTGTGAATATTGCCTTACATTGTTAAAGGGACTTTGCAGTTGGGGGAATCTACAAAGTTTATGATGATTTGTTACAGCAGAAATGGTAAACTAATACCGTGGTCAAGGGGCTTTCTAGTCACCACCTTTGACATCCCCTTTACTTCTCTGGCCACCTTTGCCAGTTCCTTAAATTAAGCTCTATTAAATCAGAAACTTCTACTGCTCACTTATAGTGATCACCTTATAGTCCAATACTTTGTAATCTTGACTCTCATCATTTAAAATTTGTCCATTGATTAGCATCGTCATCATAATCACCTGAGAACTTGTTAGAAAAGTTCCCAGGCTGTAACAGACCCACTGAACCAAATGCTGTGAGCATGGGGTCCAACAAGAGCTGTTCAAACAAGCCCTCCTGATGCATGGAAAAGAATGAGAGCCACCCTCCATTTGCCCTCCCTTTAATCATTTCATTTCCTCCTCTCCTCTACAATGTGGGCACCTGGTCTTCATTCTGCCTCCATGTTCTTCATACATCTCTTATCACTCATTCTTTTTCCATTACTTTGCCTAAGCTAAGTTGAGACTTAAATAGGTTGGAAATCTGATCGCTTTTTATAAATGTGCAGAACCACAGTCAGTCTTTCTGTCTGGTGCCTGATATGGAAAAGGAAGGCAGGCGGTTGCCCACAATGTCTAGTGTGTAAGAAGTAGCGCTCTGGAAAAGGAAGTGCTTATTTTATTCCTGGTGGTTTTACCAACCATTTTTCTCATGCCTATCTTTTTCACCTCACCATAATGTCTTATGTAGTTCTGGATCATGCTTTCTGAGACCTCAGATTCTTCACTTAGACACTCTTCCTGGATAGTCACATGTTTTTCTTTGAAAAATAATTCCAGCACTTCTCTCACAGAACAAAAATTCCTATGTGCATAAACACGTGGATAGTGAGGGAAGGGTATGTCCATTTAGCTAAGCTGTTTAGAAAGCAGTTCAAATCAGTTATTGTGAGGATTGTCCAAAGCTCACTCGTGCCCTTTGCTTTGGCATCTTGAAGTTTGAGCATCTCACCAGGTGCCTGTGAATTTTCTTTGCTTTATTTTATTTTTAATTTTACCTTGAATCTGACTTAATCTGCATCTATCTTCCAATATTTCCTTGAAATAAATGATCTGCTGCTGATTGCTCTTCTTGAGCAGCACTACTATAGTGTCATTAGTTCTACACATATTTTCTGTTATCTTAATGCCTTCCCTCACCCTTCAACACTTAATGCTATTCACTAGATCTTCATTTTGAGGGCTGAATTTACCAGTCATTGTAAGAGAGAGGCCTGATGTGCTGTCCTTTGGCAATGAGTCTTCTCTGGATTCAACTAACCTCTGTCCAATGAGAAACCCAAAATTTTTTTTTAATTTTATTTTTTATTATTTATTTATTTATTATTTTTTTGAGTTGGAATCACTCTGTCACCCAGACTGGAGTGCAGTGGCCACTCCCGGACACCGCAGCCTGTTGGGCTACGGCGATTCTTCCGCCTCAGCCTTCCAAGTAGCTGGAACTACAGGCGCGCACTACCACACCCGGCTAATTTTTTGATTCATTGTAGAGATGAGGTCTCACCAAGTTGCCCAGGCGGGTCTCGAACCCGCGGGCTCAGGCAATCCACTCACCTCAGCCTCCCAAGGCGTGGGATTACAGGCTGAGCCACGGAGCCCGGCTAAGAAACCCAAATCTTAATCCATGGTGCTGTCGAATTTTCCCTGAACGTCACATGTATTCTTCCAGTTTCTGCCTAACATCTCTGCTTGTACCCAGAGGAATTTTTATAGTACATGCAAAAATCCAGTGTATCCTCCCTTCTTCATATAACCTCCACTTACTGACTTCAAGGCTGAGTGGGGGAGAAAAGATCATTAACAAAACTTAGATGTTTTGCTTTCTCTCTCGATTGCCAAAGTATTGTGCTTGTTTTCCTTCCTGATGTTTTTCTTTTCCCATATTATTATTTTAGATTTGACTCCTCTTACCTCTTGCCTGAAATACTGTATACTTGACTACTAAGCCATCTTGTTTGTGGCTTCTATATTCATCCTCCTAATGTAAAACTTTGACTATTCTCCAACTTGCATATTTAAGTAAGTTTTCCTATCACGACTGGCTTATGGTGAATACTATTCAGTCTAATTTACTATTCATAATTTAATCTCAATGAGGATGATCTGAAATGTAACCTCTACATCCAACAAACTGAAATTTTAAATTAAAATATGACTGCTTGGGGCCAGGAGCAGTGTCTCACATCTGTAATTTCAATGCTTTGGGAGCCTGAGGAAGAAGGATCACTTGAGGCCAGGAGTTTGAAATCAGTCTGGGTAACATAAAAAATTAGCCAGGCATGGTGGCACTTGCCTATAGTCCTAGCTACTCATGAGACTGAGTCAAAAAAACCCCAAAAAACTTGATCCGAGGAGTTCAAGCTTACAATTAATGAGCTATGGTCATACCACTGCCCTTCAGCCTGGTGACACAGCAAGACCTTCTCTCTTAAAACAAATAAAATAATTTTTCCCACTTTCATGCCAGGTGTTCCCTATATGAGGATTTCCTATACATTCCTTCCCTGTTCCACCTGGAGCAATTTACATTCTTCTTAAAAATCCCTTTAATACTCCCTATCTTCTATTCTGTATTTTTCAACCTACCACATTGAAGACATTTGCCTTTCTTATAATTACAAATTTGTTTTATAGTTCTCATTCTATTCTGCCTTGTATAATGTGCACACCTGTCTTAGTAAATAAATTCCTTTAGAACAAGGTCTCATCTTCTTATACACCCCCAGTTCATTGCAGGTTTGCAAGAGTGCAGTACATTTGGACTGAATTAATTGAAATCAACAGTTGCCTGTAGATCAGGGTTACTGAAGAGATACAATTTAGTAGAGTGGTTAATAAATATATGCTCCATTTTCACAGGTCGTAAACATGTGGGCATTAACACATGACCTAGTAAAAGTAGCAAAAAGGAAATTAGAATGATATGACGAAAATAGATCCCTGTAAGTAACTGAACATATGTGAGAAAGAGAATAAACTGTTATTCCAAAAGTGAGCATGTGTCCTTTTCCTCTGCAAATTATTCTGTACACATTCTAGATTAATTATGTTAGATCAGCATTCGAATTTCTAGGTTTGAGATAATTTGACTAGGTTTAAGATGATTTGAATAGACCAGCAATATATGTAAGACCCTGAAAATACAACAATTATTAAAATGTAGTTGTGCTAATTTGGAGTATTGCATTCTTATCAGATAATCATTATTTATATTAAATAAAATATATTATTGTCTTAAATCCTGGCAGATGTTTAAGAATTTGAGAGCTCTAATTTAATCCTTCCAAAATTGGCCCCATTTTATTACCATCAACATTTACATATGTTTCCAAGAGACACAGACCTGATTGTTTTCACAGGTATTAGCTTATTTAATTCTCAAAACAATTCAACTTTATGGATGAGGCAACTGAGACTCATAGAAGTTTGAATATTACCTCTGCCCAAAGAGAAATTAGTTGCAGACCCAGATTCAAAGAGATACTTTTCTGTTTGCAGAGCCCATAATCCATAAAGCCATGCCTAATTCACTGGAAGTTTCCTTCTCCTTTGATGACCTTTATATTTAGGGACTGCTCAGGTGACACATAAGCCTGGAAATGCACAAGGAATTTAAAACCAAAAACTTAAAAACCTCTACTGATTGATCTGAAGAATCAATGAGTCAAATAGATGCAGAGATCTGCATGTTCTAACTATATAATAAGTGTTCACCTTATAAATGCCATTTTAGGCATCCCTGTCACTTGGTAAAGGCTAACGGAGCTAAAAAAAAAAATTACTAGCAAGGTTCAAACCCTTTTAGGCAGTACTTGTTATGTGACTCATGGTAACTGCAAGGCCCTTTTCTTCGCTACCCATGGCAATGAGAGAACCGCTAAAATTTTTCCCAACAGAAATAGCTAACAGAGAATCCCCGTCCCCTCTGTGACTATAATTGCCCTTAGGCTGTAAGCAGAGTTCGGTTACAGCCTCAACTTGTGTCCCCCTCCACAGGTTTTTCTTCAGAGTAAACTTGTATTGCTGTCGAGATGCCTGCCTCTCGTCTTCTTTCTGTTTACCCATTTTCTTAACCTAACCATAAGGAAATATATGTTTCCACTCATCATTAGAACAGTCTCAAAAACCAAGTACAGGAAACCACATATAGTGCAATTCTCTGTTAGATTTGTGCTTTTGCTTCTGTTCTTCAAAAGGAGACCCAGGGGGCTCTTGAAATGTCTACACCTGGAACCTGAAGAAAGTGCCTCAGCTCGGATGAGTTCCTCTGAGAGATTATGCTCACCCATCTGCTTTCATAAAGGTTTAATGCCAAATAGCAAACTCATATATTGTTTTGTTTTAACATAATTTGTAATTAATCTGTTGTCAGAAATCAGACTTCGGCAATCTAGCAGCAGGTGCACAGCAACAAACACACGTGCTCTCCCCACGCTTCCCCAAGGAACTGTTCACAGATGTACTGACTCTACATACAGTAATAATTTGGACCCTTGCTAGGATGCAGCCATTGACCCTGAAACTTCACATCTACTCCGTCAGGAGCCCAGAGGTGAAATATTGCCTTCTTAATCAGTACAGTCATCGTTACTGAACCTACACCAAACACCATGGTTTTTAACTCCCTTTGCCTTCTAAAATCTAGAGCTCAGGAAGAGCTGTCCCCTCATATCACCAACCACCTCACTGACACTCAGCCACCAAAAGAAAACACATTTGCTTTAATCCTTGCAGTTAAAACTCCATTGGTGAATCTCGTTTATGTCCAGTGCTAATAGCCTCTGGCATTATTTTAATAATCCTTCTCATAATGTAAAAAAGAAAAATTTTTTACTCAATTTTTATTATTTGTTGTTACACTATCCAGGAAGACTCTCTCAACTCCCAGATTTCATACTGTGTTCCTTCTAGACAGCCACAACATAAAGTGTTAGAGGTGATTTTTTGTTTTTATTATTGTTTTAATCTATGGATCAAGAATAGCAGGGGAGGTAGAAATTCCAGGCCCCTCCAAGTAAGAGAGATGCCTTGACCTGAAAGAATTGTGTCAGTTTTCAAGCAATTCCTTATCAAAGAATTCCCCATCAGGAAAGGTGTGGAATACAGTTGGATAAAGTGTATATGGTTGAGATAACATTGTCACTGAAAGTGATGAGCCCTTGTAACTAATATTTAATAATACTCATTATCATTTTGATTTATTTTTTTATTTTTATTTTTTTGAATTGGAGTCTCACTCTGTCGCCCAGACTGGAGTGCAGTGGCCACTCCCGGCCACCGCAGCCTCGACCTGCTGGGCTCCGGCGATCCTTCCGCCTCAGCCTTCCAAGTAGCCAGAATTACAGGCGCGCACTACCACGGCCAGCTGATTTTCTTTTTTTTTTTTTTTTTTAATTGTAGAGATGAAGTCTTGCTGCCCAGGCGGGTCTTGAACCCGCGGGATTAGGCAATCCACTCACCTCAGCCTCCCAAAGGCGTGGGATTACCGACTGAGCCACCGAGCCCGGCTTGATTTATTTTTAATTAAGATGTAGGTATAAGATTGCCTCAAATATAAAGCCACGATTCACATATAGGCACAATTAACATGATTCTAGCTATAAATGTTAAAACAATGGGTTTCAACCCTAGGGAGCTTAAAAATGAAAACTCAGACAAGGTCTCTCCTAGTACTTGTAAATACTAGGGTAGACATAGGCAAGAAAACAATGCAACTCATTTTTGCAGTACAGTGGTTCTCAAACAGAGTCTATCAAAGTAACAATGGGTTCAGTAAAACAGATTGCTGGGTCAAACCCCTAGAATTTCTGATTCTGCCTGTCTTTTAAGTAGAGTCGAATCTTTCCTGGGAAGTTCCCAGGTGATGCCCATGCTCCTAGTCTGGGGCTTATTCTGTTCTGGTGAATCTCAATTCCAGCTGCACGTTAAAATCACCTTGGGTGTATCTAAAAGGAACAGATAATTGGGTCCTATCTTAGGCCAATTAAATCACAATCCCTGTGACTGGTTCTGCACATGAAGAGCTTCTTGGGGAATTCTAACATCTAGCAAGTTTTGAAAACTACTTCAATATAATTGTACATGACCAAACTTCTGCTGGACTTATTCTCACCTCGTTCTTTGCATTTCCAGGAAGAGGTGCTGTCACTTTCCTCAACCATAGACCATAGTTTCCCCAGAACCTGCTTTAATCAATGTTTGGACTTCTCAGATCTAGGCAAGATATTTATTGAATAGAAAATTCCATGTCGTATTTTGTGCAATGGGTAGAGTAGAAAGATGGAATTCCCTCTCTGAAAGAGGAAATGTCTTCTATATCTAACCCCACATCTCTCTCTTCCTCTCTTTTCCTCTCTCTATGGGAGATACTAATGGTTTTTTTAAGCTCAGGGCTGAATCAGATAGAGGTCAAGCAAGGACACCAAAGTTTCCTGCTGTGTGATATACAGAGTCTGATACCCCCCCCCCCGCCCCCCGAATGCATTCATATCCTTCCAGCAGCAAATGGCGTCAGCTAATTGCTCTATACTGGAGAAGTACCTCAAGTTAGAAATTCAGATGAATTAATTGGCAACTCTGTTATTTCTACTGAAAATAATGACTTGTCATGGCACTGGGACTCAGCTGGAGAGAACACATCACAAAAGAGTAATTAACCATCCCCCAGCCCTCATCATTCTTCATACTCCAGCTCTCCCCTCTGAAACTCCTCACTGCCTTTCATTTCCCCTAGTAAGTGGGTCCAGGATGGAAGTGGACAGTCAACACTAAAGGTAGTTTGAGCAAAGCCCGTTGTACGTGTTCCACTGAGATGAGAAATGCCGGAGACTGGGCCTGAAGATAGTCAACCAAATGAACAAATAAATCATGTAGTCCAAAAGACTGGAGGGATGCTCTGTTTTGTTTGTTTGTTTGTTTGTTTTTATAAAAGCCTAAGAGTTAAAAGTTAGAGAATTGCAGAGCTTCTGGGGAATGGTGTTTGCCCTAACTCGCTCATTAGGAAAGATTTATCCGGCTTAAACTAAAAATGCCCTGAATTTATTTTGGGCACCTAAAAAAAAAAAAAAAAAAAAAAAACCTGACTTTTTCTGAATCTGAATGTGTCAGCCTCTGAAACATTGAAACAATTTTCTTCTTTACCTTAGAAAGGAGCTAAAGAGTAGAAGAGGATGAGATAAGCCTGGGTACAAAGGTCTTCTTTATTTTTCTTTCCTGTCTACTTGGACTTTCCATCAACTTGGATTTCCCAACCTTATCACTCTTGACATTTTGGACTGGATCACTCTTTGTTGTGAGAGGCTGGCCTGTGTCTTACTGTATGTTTAGCAATATCCCTGGTGTCTACCAACTATTCACCAGTAGGAGATAAGACCCTATCCCACCCAGTTTTGACAGCCAAAATTGTCTGCTGAGGAGGAAGGATGGCCAAATTGCCACTCTGGTGTGCCACTGGTCTTAAACAACTCACCTATTTTAATTTTAGATTCAGGGGGTACTCATGTATTCATCACATGGACATATTATGTAGTGGTGGGGATTGGGTTTCAGGTGCCCACTCTCCAGATAGTGAACATTGTACCCCATAGGTAGTTCTGAGCCCAAGTTCCCCTCCCCCTTCCACCTTAGTGGTGTCCCCAGTGTCTGTTATTTCCGTCTGTGTGACCATTTAGCTTCCACATATGAGTGAGAAATGCGGTGTTTGGTTTTCAGTTTATAAGTCAGTTCACTTAGGATGATAGATGATCTCTAGCTCCATCTATGTTTCTGCAAAGCTTCATATGGGTTTGGGTAGACTCCCAACTGCAGAAGATTTTATGTTTTAATGATGTTCTGTGTGCATCGTTCATTTGATTTTTATAAGTGTTATACAAAGTTTATAGGAGAGCAAGTGATTTTGGAAACCAGAAGGAATGAAGGATCCTGCTTAATGCCATTCCAAAAATTCAAAATGGAGCTGGGACCAGATCTTATGTCTCTAGATTTATAACCCTGTACTGTGTCACTGCCCCCATTCTAAGGGGGCACAGCCTATCACCATGGTGTCATATTTATACTGAGATGCATGACATATTTACATTTTTCATGAGAATATCCTCATGACAAAATCGGTCCTATTAGAATCTGCAGTGGGTGGAAAGTGTTTATCTGTCCATGCTTAAGGCCCATCCATTGTTGCACTTTGTAGCTTGGCAGAAAAACGTAGGCTAAAGGAAAGTGATACTATATATTCCTGGCTTTGAGTCTTTGTCATCTGCAAAGAGCTTTCCTAAAATATTCTTTGTATAGTAGCAATAGTCAAAGCATGATTACATATCACATCTCTCAGCCTTAGTTTCCTCACCCCACATGTATTTTTGAAGACAAAATGTGACTGACACTTATCAAAGAACCTTAATATTATCTAGTTGTACACCCTTTGCTTGTCAACAACAATGTCCAAGACTATAAAATTTGAGTTTCCTAAGGTCACAAAAGCAATCAGGAAAGTGACATAGCCCCAGTTTCTCTCTGCTCAGTCTCTTTCCATGCTATCATTTTAATGAATTGATATCTAACTTAAACCAACTCTCTTTCCTAGAGAAGAGGAAAATGGTAGACAAGAAAGAAATAAGTAAGCCCAGTTAAATGGATTACTTATTGCATTCAAACAAATAAATATTGGGTATCATCTATGGATGAGGCATTGTGCAATGCTGCCTCTTTTATCTTCTGTAAGTTACTCCAAGGCCACAATCAGCATTTAAAGGTGTTCCAGAGAGGGTACCTGTTATGTGCTTGTCAATGACCTTTTGCTTCTAAGTACACCTCTTTATATTTCTGTATTTTACTGTTTGTTATCCTAATAAATTTTCAGGCTTTATACTAGCAACTGTTAACACATATGTGTGGATAATCACACCTACCCTAGCTGTCAATTTTCACAATGCTTTCAAATGGCTCGTTCTAATTTTTAGTCAACACACAGAGACTGTATATAAAAAAAGTTGAATTTTCTTCTAAAATTAAATAAATAGCTTTTGGCTTCATTATTATTATTGGCTATTTCTCCATTTAATGGAAGAGACTAAGTAATAGTGTTGATAAGCAATATTTTTTGTTACTGTTGTTCAAAGTCACATAATTTAATATGAAAGAATTGTTAATTTCCATTGGGTGCAGTTTGCCTAGATTAAGAAAGAAACAAAAACCAAAAAGCACAACTCTTCCAATTGCCAGCAGTTATAGGGAGACCCTTCTTTAACTATATTGATTGGAAATGAATTGAATGGTGACAGGACAGGAGAAGGACTTATTGAAGAGGCAGACTTAATTTATGAAGAAATTGGGATAGATGGGTCAAATGCCAGTCCCAAGTCTCACTTACATGCCCCAGCTACCTGGGAGCAGACAGACCAAAGCAGATTTTTCTCTCTCTTACTCTTTTCTGATCAAAGTTGGCTATTATGGATTGTCATTTGTTATTTGTCATGTAAAACTTTCTCCTAATCACTCATCCTGAGTAGAAAATATCAATCAACAAACCACTAAAAATTACATGACTTTAAAAATTAATTTCAAATTTTAAAACATCAGTTAAACTATTTTTAAAGGCTAGAGCCTTGGCAGGGGTAAAATATTTTCTTTTTGAAGAGGCATTTTTTTTTAACCCAATTGAAAATATTGGCAGCCTTCTCTGTGTTCTTCAGCAAATATAATTTCATTCTTCAGCATTAACTAAAAACTAGAAATGAAGAAAAAGCATATTTACTTTTTTCTTTTGGTATAACAGACCAACAGGATTTTCACTTTGAAAAATAATATGTTATAATACTTCATTGCATATTTTAATTTACAACCCTTTTATTTGTTTGCTTTTTTCTTCCTCTCTATTCTTTAAGTAGACTACTGCAAGCATTGAGTTTTATATTTACCTACTTAGCCCAAAATCTTTTCCTTTTTTTTTTTTTCATTAAGAACTTCAGTGGCGGTTTTTACCATTTTTTAGTCAGGAAAATGAGCAAAGCTTTTGTAGATTGTGTCAGTCCCATGTTAAGCTTTAATTTATGGAGTGACTTTGAGATTTGAATCAAGGTAATTGGTAGAGTAGTGAACAATGTGGGAAATGTTTTACATTAATAAAAAAGGGAAAATTTGTTAACAAATACTTATTTAACTGCTGTATTCTGAACCCTGTGTTCACAAACTCAGTGGATAAGGAGGTGGTGAAAGAAAATAGTGCTTAGAGGCTTACTCTGTGGGTGAGGAACTGAACAAAGGAAAGCACGTAAAATAACTTACAAAGTCATATAGCAAAGGGCAAAGTTACAGAAGACAAGCCAGAACAAATTATAATAAAATAAAATGGTGGGATAACTATCAGCTTATTCCAATACACTTGTGTTCTAAACATGGTTTCATCACCTCATGACTATATAAACCGCGAAAATTTACATACTTTATACTCGTCTAACATTACTTCCCCAAAAGTGAGACATAATATTCTTCAGGTAAAAGGATCAGAGATAACATCTGTAAATGACTTTGCACCATATCTGGTGCCTTGGTAGACACTGAAAACACAGAACCTGTTGTGATGATGGTGGTGGTTGTAATTACTGTCACTACTATAGCTGCTAGCACCACTACTACTTTCATTACTACAGTAACTGTTTTGACTGATTTATCCTTCCAACCATAACTCATATATTTAGCAGATACTATTTAAAAAATCTTTATTTGGCTAGCACTCATTGAAATTGAGTATTCTGGAAAGTTTATAAAAATACTATTTTATTAAAAATACTTGGTGTTTTAGGTTAAGTTCAGTGGTCCTCTCTCTCTCTCTTCCTCTCTCTCTCTCTCTCTCTCTCTCTCTCTCTTTCTTTTTAGAGACAAAATCTCACTGTTACCTAGTCTGGTCTTGAACTCTTAGGAGCAAACAATTCTCCTGCCTTGGCCTCCCAAAATTCTGGGATTAGAGATATGAGACATTGCTCCTGGCCTAAATTTACTGTTTGAAACTCACCTGACAACCATTTACAGTGCTTTGTTTTGAAATTCTAAACATTCTACTTAGAAGGGTAATCAGGCTTTCTAAATAGAAACGGAAGATACCCAACACAGAAGATCAAGCTAACCTCATTGCAGGCAAAAATGCTAGACTTCCAGTAGAAACATATCATATAAACTAGGTAAGGTGCTGCAGAAGTCCCCAGGGCTGCTGGTACCACCTTTCTGTTAAAAGAGGAAAAGACCCATCAGCAGAATGCTTTGGTGGTGACATCTGTACATAAAGACTCATGGTAGCACTCTACCTACTGCTGTTCAAGTAGGAATAACTCATGTGAAAAGCATCTGAGTTAGGAACAGTCTAAACAGAAGACTCTCAGTTTAGGAGAACCAGAAATGTGAATTTCTCAGTTGATTAGAAAGACTCACTATTTAAACAGGACTTTTCCTTTTCTTGTATCTAGAATACTCGATTTACTCTCTAGGCCACTGTATCCCAATGTTAGGAGCACCTGAAAAACCAGCTTGGTAATGTTGGGTCTATGCTTCCTTGTTACAATTCCTTGGTATTAGATATATATAAGAACTCAGAAGTTTTTGAATTTTCAAATGGTGATATAGTACTTTGATGTAGCTTACCTACCACCTCCCCTGCACTCTGTGGCAGGGATGGGTGTAGAGGTAAAAATAGCTTTATCACAGTACAGTTAAGATTTTGCCACCATATCCATTTCTTAGAAAATTACAAGAAAGCAAAGAAGAAAGGAAGGAAAAAGGGAGGAAAGGAAGGAAGGAAAAAAAGGAGGAAGAGTGGAAGAAAGGGAGAAGGATTAAAAGGAAGGTTTGGAAGTTTGTTTTTCAGAGCAGTTGGGATTTTAAATTAAAATACGTGGACCTGTAGAACATTGTGTGGAATGCAGACAACCTGATGTATTTATAATATGCAGGCAAGTTTTGTGCTAACTATGGGGAAAAATCCGGTTAACTGATCTACCCAGTGATTAAATATACATCTCCAGTGATCAGAAAACTTACAGAAATAGAATAATTTTCTATTTGAAACTGAAAAATATATTCTTTAGGGACTTTTTGTTCTGGATTACACATAAAACATCTATTTTCTTTGATTGTTTAAAACATTTAGTTTTAGTTTATTTTCCAAAGAATCAATGGCTCCTTTAAAAAGTAATGGCTTCCATTATTGAACCCATAGAAACTACCATATTCCGTGCTAAGTTCTTTACAGAGACTATCTGAAATATCTCATAAAAATCTTAAAAAGCTGGAATTGCCATTTTGCCCATTTACTAATAAGAAAACTGAGATTTGGAAAGGTTAATTTACCAAAATCATATAGCTGGTAATAGAGCCAGAATTTTTAAATCAATACCCATCAATGAAATATTTAACTACGACTCTGGTGTCCTGCTGACTAATCTCCAATCTTTCTTACATGATTAAGAAATATGTTTTTGTGTGAATAGATTCTGAGGAAGGCCAGATTTTGCTTCTCTGTATGTTGGATGTCCTTTTTTTTTTTAATTTATAGGATGGCTTTTTCTAAACTCCACCATCAAATCCTTAACTTGCCTTCATCTCACAAGACTCAGAGGGACTTGAATATCCTATACAACTGCTTATTGTTATACTGAAGAACATAGACATTATATGGCTTTCTAGCAGAGAGCTGAACAAAGCAATACCTTAAATGTTTTCCATGGCCCCAGCTAATGCTGTTTCTGAATACCTTATTTTACAATTGCAGTAATCAACACCAAGTAACCCATAAACCAAAAAGAAAAGGTAATCACATTGGGTCTCTTCCATCCTGGAGAGACGTATGATTTGTCTTCACCAGAAATAATATATTTTAAAAACTGGTTATCTCTTTTCTGCCTGCTGTGCTTCTATTGCCATCGTATTTCAAACAATTACTGGATATCTTCTTGCTCATAATTATGGTATCCGATACTACATAGCTTCTAATCAGAAAATCACAAACAGTGTAAGATGCGAAGCATTGAGTAATAATTCTTTCACTGACATAATACAAGGGATAGAAGAAAGCATGCAGTTGTCACTATTCTAGATAAAGGTATACTTACAATATTGTTTTATATTACTCCTCCTTAAACTTACTGTTGGCTTAAAAAATATTCATGGTTAGGAGAGAACTCTTCTACCATGAAAACAAATTAATTAATTAATTAAACATGCTTCCTTTGAAATGAAGCTGAGACTGCCACTTGACCAGGTATTCCCCAACAGGCAAAATAGACAAAAATAAGAAGGACTACAATGCTATCAGAGATGGTTGATTTTTGCTAGCCAGGGGTTTAAAGGATGCTGTTAAGAAGTGGGAGCCAGAAATGACACGGAAACTTGGAGGATTCCCTTAGATATTACTACTGCTTTCTCCAGTGGTAAATTTTTGTATAAGGCTATGAGTGGCCGAGTGAGGTGGCTCACGCCTATAATCCCAGCACTTTCGGAGGCCGAGGTGAAAGGATTATCGTAGCCCACCTGTTTGGGACCAGCCTGGGCAACTTGGCGAGACCTCATCTCTACAACAAATCAAAACTGAACTGAACGTGGTAGTATATGCCTGTATTTCCCACTATAGGGAAGACTGAAGAGAAAGGATCGCCTGAACCCAGCGGGTCGAAGCTGCAGTGGCCGTGAGCATTCCGCTGCACTCCAGCCTGGGCAACAGAATGAGACTACAACTCAAAAAACAAACAAACAACAACAACAACAACAAAAACCGTAAGTATCCCATTCAAAGGGTAAGGAAAATAGAGTAACAGTTAACAAGGGGTATGCAGTGTGCATGAGAGGAGGATGACACCGGGCGTCCTTGGGTGGGGCGGCTTGGCTACCCGCCTGGGACAAGGAAAGTAAACCAAAATGTTCTATAAACCAGGTGTTTTTGGCCGAGCATTTGGTTTATCAGGAAACTAGACTCGGACCGTAGCCAAGTGCGAGTTCATGAGTCCTGAGCTAATTAATTGACACCCGCTCTGTTAGCAAGGGGGACTCCTCTTTGTCTGAACATAGCATGGGAAAGAGCAGCAAGGGAGAGCCCGAAATTTAGATTCTCGATTGGGCGATGCTGTCTCCGGTACTGTCCCCGTCTGGGTGATGAGAATTTCCCCGAGATGGGATCACAGGATGGTGGTAAAGTGTTTTCCCCTCTTTTCTTTCTTTTTCCTCCTTACTAATATATATTTCTATATCTGATAAAACTATTTAATTTTCTTCTGCTGGCATGTGGTGTTGTTCTTTGGAGCCCAATTAATATTAGACCGTGCACAGCAATATAATAAGATTCCTTGCTGTCACACCCATATATGCAGAGACATCAAAAGCTCACATCTCTGAGGAGAAACTTCAAGTTGATGGACTTTCTAAGGGCAATTTGAATATGAAATGAATGGCAGAGAAAGATTTTCATGGGTACCAATTACGAATTTAGGGCCATTACAGAAAGATACCTGTATGTTTGTTTGTTTGCAATATATACATACATATATGTTCATCTATATAATCAACTCGTTAAACTCGTTTTCCTTTTCACTTTTCCTTGCCCCATTATTTGACACAAGGTAGTATATCAATGTCTGACTTATAGTATAGTCCACGGGTTACAGAACATTAAGACAGAATCATTGTAGTGGCCATGAGAATACTCCCCATGATTCCCAACCACAGGGAGTGAATTGACCAAGGTCCTTGGCTGCTGTTTTATGAAATCCAAAACTGCATTTGTGCTAAGGCCATGCTTTGCATGGACTGCTTCCAGCTCATTGCTGTGTAGGGCAGTGACACTAACAATGGCTTTTTCCTAGAAGATATGGGTCTTCTGTCATGCAGAGCTTCCGCTCAACCCTCTTATATGGTTTTGTCAAACTTTCCCTAGACTACATAGCAGTTCAGCATGCTTTTGTTCAACTTTCCATCCCATTCTCCTTCATTAGGGTTGCGGGGTGTGGTAGTGGGAGACCTCCACCAAATTCCATCACCTCTCCTAATCTCTTCCACCTTCCCCCTCATTTTCTTTTGCAAGAATTTCCTGAGAAACCCCCTCCATATTTAACCCTGGGTATTTTAATATGCAGTAAATCATCACATATTTAATCCCATCATGTTCCCCTCTTACCAGACTAAAAATTCATCATATAATTTTTTTTAAAACAAGAATAAACATCATGAAGGTTCTGGACTCAGAACTGAATTCAATCACTGATATCCTGTATCTACATTGGATTAAGTGGAAATACTGCCAGTGTTTCTCAATTAAGAATAATGCACAGTAAGGAAGTTTTATTTTTGTATGGTTTGGTTTGGTTTTTGAGACAAGGTCTTGCTCTGTCACCTAGGCTGGAGTGCAGTGGCTAAATATTGGCTCACTGCAGCCTTGAATTCCTGGTTGAACTTTCTGGGCTGAACTTTTAAAATGAGGGAGTAAGAGACTTGTTGGAAGAATGAAACATTAAGTTAGGATAGAGCTGTCTTTTCTTATGTTTCTTTTAAGAACTAGAAGTTGAGAAGAAGGTTGTGAGGGTAGCCAAAATGGCAAAACATTCAGATGACTGCCAGCATCTGTAATCTCTTTTCCTTAGGTTTGTGTCAGTAATCAGCAGTGTCCAAAATCTGGCATTGATGGTGTCAGCAGTACAAGCTGGTGTGTCTGTACTTAACAGCAGCATGACAGTTTTCAGGGACCAGGTCTTTGGCACCATAGTTAGTACTGTTCTGTCTAGCCAGTGTTCTTGGTTTTCTAGCACTCACAGATTGTGGGAGCTTTAATACTATTGTTTCAAATTTCCAATATTTTTCTTGTTGCTTTCATGTAAGAACTCTGACTATATCAGTCCTGATTTTTATGGGAAACAGATAACACAATCAAAAGGATGACTGAAGATAGTTTAAAGAAGCACTTTTGACAAAGAAGAACACAATGTTAAAATAAAAATGCAAAGGATGGTGATGCACTTAACAGCTAGCAATTGCAAGAAGTCAATACTCTTCCTTTCTCTGAGGAAACCTGAGTTGGTCACTAAAACTCAGAACAAGATCTGTAGATATAGGACATGGCCATAGCAAGGAACCTGGCCATCACTGAAGGAATACAGTCATTGATAACCTTCAGCGATAAAGAGTCATTCTCTTTTTCTCCCACCCTTCACTCTCCTACTAGTACCTTTCATTGGTTGTCCCCAATTGAAAGCTGGAAAGCAAGTAAGCTTATTGATAACATACAAAAGTCAGCATCCCAGGGCAGGCAAAGAGTGGAAAATGATAGAGAATACATGTGGAGGAAAAGGACATATCCAATACCTTGACTGACAGAAAGGCAAATGCCTTTCGATTTAACTTAATTTAAATGTAAACCTGTTTTCCTTAACACGTCTACAAGCAGAATCTTCCAGCAGCATTGACCTGATCAGTTGATTATGTAACATGAGACTTTTTAAAAAATCATATATAGTTTATAATCAGATAATTCAGAAAAGTTATCAAGACTATTATTTCACCCTCAATTTTGACATATATTTTCACTGAATATAGAATTCTGGATTGCTTTTTTGTAGCATACTAAAGATGTAATATACTTATCTTCTGGTCTGCACTGTTTCTGAGAAGTCAGCTGTCATTCATATTGCTGATACCCTATACATAAGGTATCTTTTTTTCCCTAGTTGATTTTAAGATATTTTGTTGATATTTGTCTTTGAATCATTTAACTATTATGTGCTTAGGCAGAATTTTCTTTACATTTATTTATCCTGCTTAGGTTTTGTTAGCATGTGTTTTCTTTTTCTTTGGGTTGAAAGTTCTATAGTGCCTGTTGTCAATGACTAAAAAAATACTTATATAGTTTTCATTCATTTTAGTATCAAAGTTGTTTTTGACAAAAGCACATACTCAGAACAAGTTACTCTTTATGTCAGAAGTGAAATATGTAATTTATTTTGTCAGAATATGATTTTTCTAAAAGTTTTGGGAGTTGTTCCAATATTGTGTTTGAATAAACCATCCTTCTAAATCTAAAATTTCATTTTATCATATTAAAAATTATTTGACTCATACTCTGATCTCTAAATTTCATTATTAATGTGCTAGTTGACTATACTTATTTAATAATTACTGTCACTCTATAATGTGTTCGAATACCTGGTTCTGACTATCATCACTTCATTTTTACATATATATATTGCATATTTCTTATGCAATAACTTTCAGATAGGCTTTTCTACAATTATAAAGTACATATTCCATTATATTATATAATTAAGAGTAATTTGTGATAAAAAGGCTGTGGAATGTTTATTTAATTTGGGGTATGACTTACTAAGTTACTCTGTTTTTAATACTTTTTAATTGCCTCTCTTGATTTTCTATGTATATAATTAAATCATATGCAAGAAATAATAGTTTTTAGCTTCTCATCTTCAATATTAATACCTTTTTTCTTCAGTTGAATTTGGCCACGCCTTCAGAACTATGATAAATAATAAACATGAAAGTATATATTACTCTCTGTTGGATTAAAAGAAAATATTATCAATGTTTCTTTATTAAGAATGATGCCTATTAGGCATTTATTTATTCTTACTCAATTACTTTTTTGTAATGAATTAATTATAATGATATTTGAGTTTTATGAAAATATTGTAATTATCTTTGAAAACTAATTTAAATTATTTTATTTAATAAATTTTATAATGCACATAGTAATTAAAATTTTATCTGTTAAGCCAATCACAGTGGCTCACACCTACAATCTCAGCACTTTGGGAGGCTGAAGCAGAAACCCAGGAGTTCAAAACCAGCCTGGATCACATAGTGAGACCTCATCTCTACAAAAATATCAAAAAAATAGCCAGGCATGGTGCCATACACCTGTAGTGCCGGCTACTCAGGAGGCTAAAGTGGAAGGATCACCTGGGCCCAGAAGGTGAAGGCTGCAGTGAGCCATGTTTATGCCACTGTATTCTAACCTGGGCAACAGAAGGAAATCCCAACTAAAGTAAAGAAAGAAAAAACAATGATCTGTCAATATGCTTCAATTCTTTTGATAACTTTGTAGTTATTAATTTTTTTCTTTGTATTTATTAATTTTCATAGAATTGGCTTTTGTTTCTATGTTTTGTGTAATATTTTTGATGGGTTATAGTACCAATATAAAACTGGTTTCAGCAAAAGACTTAGGAAGCATTGGGCACAGTGACCCACATTTGTAATCACAGCTACCAGGGAAGCTGAGGTGGGAGGATAGTTTGAACCCAGAAGTCTGAGACCAGCCTCAACATCAGCAAGACTCATCTCTTTAAAAAGGGAAGAAAAATGAATGAGGAAGTTCTTCTTTTTTTATGCTCTGAAACAGGAAATCTGGGAAATGCAACTAAAAAAATGGCATTCCATTTCATACGTATCAGATAAAGACAAAAATTAAAATCTGTCTATTCCATGTGCTAAGAAAGATGCAGAGCCATGCACTCTGCTAGTAGGGACATAGCTCAGTGACACTACTCTGGAGAGTGATTTAGTAAATTCCAGTAAATATTAAGATGACTACACCCCACAAGCAATTATACTCTCAGGTATGTAACTTAGAGAACATCTTATGTTTGTTTATAAGACTGGTAAAGGCGTTTTCAAAATTCTTGCTTTAAAGGAAAATCTTGAAATAACACATGTTTATCAACAAGAGAATTGGTCAATCAATAATGCTTTAGCTATATTTAAAATAAATAAGCTGAAGCTATAAGTATCAACATAAAGTATGAGCAATATAATATGAAACTTTAATAAGCACGTTACAAAAAGATAGCAGTCTACTGTAATCTAGAAAAATATTTAAAATATGAAAAGAAATTTTTTTGGAATAAATATGCAGTTAAACTATAAAGACATGCATTAAGTCAGAAATGGATCTTGAAATTTAATTTCTTGTTGAATTTTATGTATTATTTATTATGTATTATGGACAAGATTTGTTTCATTTTTGGACTATTATGTTGAAATATATTAATAGATCTGATTTGAAAAGATTATTATACTTCATTTTAAAACACATTTAAGTGGCAATTATTGTTTAATATGTTACCAAATTATACATATCTGGAATTTTTGCATTGACATTCATATGAGAAATTTGCCTTTATTATTATGTTTTAAATTTTTAACAAATTTCAGCAATAGTATTATGCTGCCTTTATAGTCCCCATGCTCTGCATTAGATCTACAGAATTTGTTCACCCTGCTTACCTGAAATTTTGCATCCTTTGACCAGCTTCTCCTTTTTTCTCTCACCTACCTGTTCTTGGCAAACTACCATTTTACTCTTTTCCTTTATGAGTTCAAATATGTTAGCCTCCACATATAAAAGAGATCATACAGTATTTGTCTTTCTGTGTCTAGCTTATTTCACTTAACACAATATCCTCCAGTTCATCCAGATTGTCCCAATTGTCAGGATTTCATTCTTTTAAAGGCTGAACAATATTCCATTGTATATTTGGATATATACACATGTCACATTTTCTTTATCCGTTCATCTGCCCATGGGCACTTAGGTTGTTTTCATATCTTGTTTTCATATCTTGGCCATTGTAAATAATGCTGCAATTAACATTGGATGGCAGATATCTATTTGAGATGTTGATTTTATTTCCTTTGGATTATATGCGAAGGTGTGTAAGTGCTGGGTCATATGATAGTTCTATTTTTAGTTTTTGAGGAATTTCCATATTGTTTTCCATAATGGCTATACTAATTTATATTCTCACCAATAATTTACAGTAGTCCCATTTTTTTCTAATCTCTGTCAACACGTTCAATATCATTCATATTATTTATATTAATAATTCCAGCAGGTGTGAGGTTATGTCTCATTGTGCATGTGGTATCAGATACATGTCCAATTTTATTCTTCTGCATATGGATATGCAGTTTTCCCAACACCATTTATTGAATAGACTATCTTTTTCCCTATTGTGTAGTCGTGGAACTCTTGTCAAAAATCAGTTGACTATATATGCATGACTTTTTTTCCATTATGATCTATTTGCCTATATATCAACTTTTATTCCAGGATCATATTATTTTGATTACTGGGGTTTTATAATATATGTTTAAATCAAAAAGTGTGATGCTTCCAGATTTGTTTTAATTTTTTCTCAAGATTGTTTGACTATTCAGTGTCTGTTGTGGTTCCATTTTACCATACTACATGGTAATGTGGACATTTTAACAATATTGTTGCCTCCAATTTATGAGAAGAGGAAATCTTTAAATTTATTTATTTCTGTATCAGTTTTCTTTATCAACATTTTATAGTTTTCAGTATATGAACATTTCACCTCATTTATTAAATTTATTCCTACGTATTTTTTTTTTTTGATGCTATGGTAAATGGAATTGTTTGATTATTTTATTTATTTATTTATTTTTGAGTCAAAGTCTCACTCTGTCTCCCAGGCTGGATGTTTTTTTTTTTTTTTTTTTTTTTTGAGTTGAGGTTTCATTCTTTCACCCAGGCCAGAATGCAATGGCATGATTGACCTCTGGTCTCAGGTGATCCTTCTGTCTCATTTTCCTGAGTAGCTGGGACAACAGGTGTATACCACAATGCCCAGCTGATTTTTTGTAAAGATAGGGTCTCACTATGTTGCCTAGGCTGGTCTTAAACTCCTTGGGCTCAAACAATCCTCCCTCCTACAGCCTCCCAAAGTCCTGAGATTACAGGTGTGAGCCACTACCCCTGGTGTTTCCTTAATTTCTTTTTCAAGTAGTTCATTGTTACTGTACAGAAGCACAACTGATTTTTTATGTTGATTTTCTGTACTGCAACTTTATTGACCTCGTTTGTTAGTTCGAATAATTTTTTGGCAGAGTCTTCAGGATTTTCCATATATAAGATCATGTCATCAGCAAGCAGAGACAGTTGTGCTCCTTCCTTTTCAAATTGAATGGCTTTTATTTCTTTCTTGCCAAATTTCTTTTCAGACTTCTTTGGCCAGCACTGTGTTGGACAGAAGTGGTAAGAGTGAACATCCTTGTCGTTCCTGGTTTTAGAGGGAAAGTGTATAGCTTTTACACCGTGGAATATGATTTTTGCTATGTGTATGTTATATATGCTACTTTTATTTTTTTGATAACTTAAAAAAATTTTATCTATGTTCCAGTGAATTGAAGTAGTAGTTTCAGTAAAGTTTGCTTATAAAACTACTGATTCTAAGCCGGGCTCGGTGGCTCAGCCTGTAATCCCGCGCCTTTGGGAGGCTGAGGTGAGTGGATTGCCTGAGCCCGCGGGTTCGAGACCCGTCTGGGCAGCGAGACCTTATCTCTACAATAAATCAAAAAATCAGCCGGGCATGGTAGCGCATGCCTGTAATTCCAGCTACTTGGAAGGCTGAGGCGGAAGGATCGCCGGAGTCCAGCAGGCGAGGCTGCGGTGGCTGGGAGCCGCCACTGCACTCCAGTCTGGGTGACAGAGTGAGACTCCAACTCAAAAAAACCAAAACAAAACAAAAAAAACTACTGATTCTAGTAGTGTTTTGATAACACATAACTTTTCACTATTACTCTCTTTGCCTATTTTATTCTCTTCTATGAATAGATTTAGTAATTCTTATTTGCTAAGAAAAGCATTTGTTTTATGTGAATTCAAAATCAATTTTTACAAACTTGAGCTAAGGTATTTTAATTTAGTAATATCCTTTGTATCAGTAGTTATTTCTTATATGATTTAATAGATTCATAAACAAAATGAGGTGAATTTTTGTCAACTCTGAAACCAAGAAGCCTCTAGATTCAAAATTGTGGGTGGTAGTAATATTTTCTCTTAACCGTATCCCCCAAGAACAGATAAATTTGTCCTCTTCCTCACCCCACCCTCAAATGCATTGCATTTTAGAGTTTCTAGCTACATAAACTTGTGTTTATTTTTTGCACCTGTTTAGAGTATCTCCTTTAGCACTTTGTCTACCAGCTCCAAGTAAGGAAATTTAGATTCCAAGTATATCTTCACAGAACTACAGACACATCTTATGTCAGCTCAAGTCAGTTACTCAAGTTCACAAGTGTTCTGACCTTTCATGGTTGGTTTAGAGCTTAGGATTTTATTTTCCCTTTTACAATACATTTTTTATTATAAATATATGGGGTACATTTCAGGGTTGGGTATATAAACATTGATCATGCAGGTACCCTTGTTGATGAGGTATGCCCCTCCTTCCCCTAGCAGCTTTCCTTAACTGCCAATCCCACCCCACCCCACCCCACCCCGACAGTTTCCCACTACTGCCAATCACTTTCCTATAGCATTATACTTGTTCAAGGTCCATTTATGAATGAAAACATATGGAACTCTATTCTTTGTTTCTGTGATAAATCACTGAGTGTGATCGACTCCAAATCCATTCAAGTTACTGCAAAGTTCATATATATGTCCTTATTTTTGGTTGCATAATATTCCATAGTGTATATGTACCACATTTTTGTTAATCTAGTCTAGCTTCGATGGGCAACACAGTTGGTTCCACGTTTTTGCTATTGTGAATAGAGCTGCAACAGACATACATGTGCAGGTATCTCTTTTGTAAATTATTTGAGTACCTCCAGGTATATTTCCAATAGGGGAATTGCTGGGTCACACGGAAAGTCATTCTAGTTCTTTCAGGATTGAACAGTGTCTTCCAAAGAGGTTGCACAAGTTTGCATTCCCACCAGCAGTGTAGAAGCGTTCCTTTTCCTCCACATCCTTGCCAGCATCTATTGTTGTTTGTTTTATTAATGATGGCCATTCTTACAGGGTTTAGGTGGTATCTCAATGTGGAACAGGATAGAGATTCTGGAAGCAAAGCTTCAATTCCTCAGCCAACTCATCTTTGATAAAACCTCCAACAACCACTGGGGAGTGGAGAACCTATTCAAGAAATGGTGCTGGGAAAACTGGCTGACCACATGCAGAAGATTGAAACAGGACTCCTACCTATCACCATACACAAAAATTAACTCTAAATGGATCAAAGACCTGAATGTAAAACCTTAAACTATAAGAATCTTAGAAAACACAGGAGACACCCTTATGAAAATTGGAACTGAGAACCCACTCCTATTCAGAACCCTAAAGGCCAATAACTTAAGAAATAAAATACACAAGTGGGACCTCATCAAATTAACAAACTTCTGCAAAGCTAAAGAAACCATCAAGAGAGCAGGGAGACAGCCCACAGAATGGGAAAATATATCTGCCAACTGTTTATCTGACAAAGGCCTAACATCTAGGGTCTACAAGGAACTCAAACACACCAAAAGGAAAAAAACAAACAGCCCCTTTAAAAAGTGGGCAAATGACATGAATAGACACTTCTCAAAAGAATATATACGGGCAGCCAACAGACACATGAAAAAGTGCTCAGCCTCACTCATCATCAGAGAAATGCAGAGCTTAGGACATTTAAGAGTCAAAATAAAGACATCACCTGTCTGTGCAAGCAGTTGCAATCATTTCAACAAACATCCACTTCTCACGTGCTATAACAAAACTTTGAGTTAGGTGCTGAGGAAATAATTCTCTTTACGAAAAATACTCTATGACAAGAAGCACAGTCATGCGGAAACCTCATGTGGGACCAAGAGGAAAATGAAGTTTTCCAGAATAATTTTCACAGTTCTCAACATTATCCTATTTCAAAATAAATAGTAAATTGCCAGAATTTGGTGAGCTCATAAGATAGTTTAACTACTCATATTGAACTGCCTTAAAGAGATGGAAATGGAGCCGGGCTCGGTGGCTCAGCCTGTAATCCCGCGCCTTTGGGAGGCTGAGGT
>NW_007257232.1:239563-396881 GCF_000164805.1 Carlito syrichta | reverse complement strand
AGGCGGAAGGATTGCCGGAGTCCAGCAGGTCAAGGCTGCGGTGGCCAGGAGCGGCCACTGGCGACCGAGTGAGACTCCAACTGGGCGACCGAGTGAGACTCCAACTCAAAAAAAAAAAAAAAGAGATGGAAATGTAACGACATCTATGCAACTTCTCTAGGGATTTTTCCAAGGCAATGAATGGAATGTAGTGATCATATGTAGGCAAATAAAGTTGGTATTGGGCATGAAGAAAAGTCCCACTGGGAATGACAAATACTCTAATGCACATTAATCTCTTTGACTTATTAGATTAAAATATGAGGAAATAATTTTCCTTCTTTTCCTATATTTAGATTTGTCATTTGATTTGTTAACTGCAAAGTGCAAGAGAACTATATCCAGTGAATGTCTACTTTAAAATAATCTCCCATATATTGTATGATTGCTATGTATTCATTTTAAAATAAAAATTTCCTGCTGAACATATGTGACTAGAGTTGTGTTTGTCTATAGTTTATATTCCAACTTCATATCACACACAAAAGTGGATTTTTGAATGCCAACAGCCCAGGAATTCCCTCTTCCAAGTTGAATCTTCTTTTATGTTCTAACAGTAAGTGAAACATGGCAGAGTCTCTGTATGTATACACCAAATTTTCTTTATCTGTTTATCTTTTGATAGACATTTAGATTGTTTCCACATCTTGGCTATTATAAATAGTGCTAAAGTGAACACTGTAGTGCTGATTCTTTCGTAGTTCATAAGAATGATGATTGAATTTTCACATACATGTGTGAGATGTACCTCCTTCACACCTTGTTACGCCTTAAGAATTACCCACTTGTGGAAAAAAACCAACAAAACACAGAAGTACTAATATCACTTCAAGACCTTAATTTCAATTTCATTTGGATACATGTCCAGCAGTGGGATTGCTGGACCACATGGTTTTTCTAATTTAATTTTTTGAGGAACCTTCATACTGTTTTCAATAATGGCCGCACAATTTTGCTTTCCTACCAACAGTATAAAAAAACTCTAAAAAAGTTTGTTGATACTTGCCATCATCTGTTGTTTTTTAAAAAAATAATAATAGTTGGCTGGGTGCGGTGACTCATGCCGATAATCCCAGCAATTTGGGAGACTGAAGTGAGGGGATTGCCTGAGACCCCAGGTTTGAGACCAGCCTGGGCAACTTGGCGAGACCTCATCTCTACAATAAATTGAGAAAAATTAGCCAGGCGTGATAGCACATGCCTGTATTTCCAACTACTTGGGAGGCTGAGGTAGAGGGATCACCTGAAACCAGCAGGTCAAGGCTGCAGTGGCCATGAGCATGGGTGACACAGTGAGACTCCAACTTAAAAAAAATAGTTATCCTAACAAAGAAGAAAATCCTGCAGTATGTGATAACATGAATGAATCCAGAGGACACCATGCTGAGTGAAATGAGCCAGTCACAGAAGGACAAACCTATATGAGGTATCAAATTAACAGGTATAAAGTCTCAAAAACACAAGAGAAGTAAATTTTAGAGGTCTGGTGGCAACATTTTGCCTATTCTTCATATTGGATACTTAAAAATCTGTTATAAAAGTAGATCTCATGTTAAGTGCTCTTATCACAATAAAAAGATAATTTTTAAATGGCATTGTTTTGGGATCACTCTGCCCTTTGGAGAGAGGTCACTGTGAAGCTACAGGTCCATTCTGAGGGTTCTAGCTTTGGTGTTCATCAGCAGAATAGCTTATAAAAATCAGTATACTTTCAGCTACCATGTCTGAGCAAGAAGGATCTGAAAATATTTAGGTGGCCAAATGCACAATACAACATCAGTCTTGATCTCTGTCAATTTCTATTTGGCAGAATAAATCCCTTCCGATTCTGAGCAGTTTCAGACAAGCTTTTTATTGTGACCAGTTATTCTGGGGCTCCAGAATATCTAGGCCGCTGCACTGTTCTCACATGCCTCAGCTACTTGCCAGTGTCTATAACATGGCTGCTACCATTGGGTTCTTAATCCTTAGTCTCATTAAATTAGCTTTTTTGTTTGTTTGTTTGGTGAGACATTGTATTTGTAAGATTCTATTTTTCAAAATATGTATCCACATGCACTTAAGCCTGGGTGTATAATAGAACATAGGTGACTTGGTTAACTATCTCACTGATTAAATCCATAAAAAAACTAACATGCAAACAAATTTCTATTTTCAGATGCCTTTTTCCTCTAACCCCTCTTTCTCTCCCATTTTTTGTTCATAGAAGCTGTTGAACATTATTACTCTTTCAACTCTTCAAGTATTTGACTACAAAATATGCTTGGTAAATAATACAGGGAGATTAACTAAATGGCACATAATTACCACAAATTTAGAGTGCTGTAAAAGAATTTATTTTATCCATGATTAGACGTCTTACATGCTTTCCAAATCCATTTTAATATATTTGACAGTAAGCCATGGGCAATTTTAAATACAGACAACACTTATTCAGAATTTTTAATACGTTAGCCCTAGATTGCCATATTATTAAAGACTTTGGTGCATGAAGCTACCAATTTGTTTCTTTTCCTAAACACACATTCTCCCTCCCAGCACATTGTTACCAACCCCCATCAAAAACAACTATAAATTTCTCTGTGTTAAAAGCTGCATGGAATTGAAATGTAAGTCAATTTTTTAACTTTGCCACACTAACAAGATATCTCCAGTTCTGGCACAAACTCAAACAAGTCAATTAAGTAAAGCAATGGAGCAGTACAGGAAACTAAATTTTTCCTTCTTTTTTTCCTTTACTTAATTGGTGCAAGAGAAGGCGGGGTCCACTATCTCTGGTAAGGGAAAATGTTCATGTAGTAATTGTCTGCTGTACTGCTTTGAAATGTCACACACACACACACACACACACACACACACACACACACACACAAACACACACAAACTTTCACTCCTGATAACAGGGCTGGGATTCATAAAATAAGCTTGGTTATCTATGAACAACTGGAGAGCCCCAATAGGAGCTTTCACAATTTTTTAACTGGTCATCAAAAGGGCTAGAAAAATGATTAATATATCTCATCTCCATCCATTCTTTCTTTTCAAAAATGTGTGTTCCTGTTAAAGCAGTAGTCACTATCCTTTCTCTCCCCATGACTTACTATTGGCTTTTCTACCAATGGTTTGTGGTAGTCACCCATGACTTTGCCGAGACCTTCCTCTGACGATGGGATTGTGCTTAGTCCCTTTTGAGAGCAGACTAAATATGCTGGTGAGTTAACACCAAGGGAGAATTCCTCATAAAGAAGTAGCTGGTAGATCAGTTTTCTTGTTAATTGGATGATATGACTCTAGGTGTGTCCTGTGATATTTCCCAGAGGGACCCTACCCCAGAAGTAACCTGCTCTTAATGCATCCTGTCACTAAGGACCCTGCCCTTTTCTTGCTTGCTCTCTAATTCTCCTACCAGTGCTTCTTGTATCACTTTCCAAATAAACTATACTCAAACACTTGACTCAGTACTCCTCCTTAAGAAAACGAATCAAAGGCAGGGACCTATTATACCTAAGGTAGATAACAACATGGATAGTGGAGTCAAAATGCCAGAGTTTAACTTTGCCTGCATCAGACTGTCTTTGTGATTTGGGGAAATATATTTATTTTTGCATTGTTTTCCCTCAGTTCATTCATTTGTTGTGAATATCACATGAAATCATGCACATAAAGCACACTTAGAATAGCAGCTGGCACATAGCAAACATGAAACTATTATTAGGATTATATTGACTACTATTATTACTATTATTGTTACAGCACAGTGGGCAAAATGCTAAGGATCAAAAAAATAAATGGCTAATTTAGTTAAACAAGATGAAAATATCTTTACCATTCTCCGATTGCTTATAATCTAAAAGAAAGCTAGACACACAAATAAAAATCAGAATAAAACCAATGATAACTGCCTAGTAATAGCTGCACATGATGGCTTATTCCTACAATCATGAAACTTTGAGAAACCATGGCAGGAGGATTACTTGATCCCAAGAGTTTAAGACCAGCCTAGACAACATAGCATCTTAAAAAATAATAATAATAATAATAGTCAAATGTTGTGGTGTGCACTTATTGTCCCAGTCTCTTGAGAAGCTGAGGTGGAAGGATCACCTGAGTTCAGGAAGTCAAGGTTGCAGTGAGCTGTGATCACACCACTGTACTCCAGCCTGGGCAACAGAATGAGGTCCCAACTCAAAAAAAGGAAAAGAAAAGAAAACTTTAATAGTTATGTATATAGTATATTTTTATCTTTTGCAAATCTATGGATAGATTTCTACTGTTAAGTAGAAACATGCTTATCTCAAAGAAATCTTCAATATAAATGCAATTTTGTTTTTATTAAAGTAAAATATATAGAATTCTTACAAAACTAACAACCAAAATGTCCTCCTTTAAATTAAATTTAGCAAACACAGATGCTCTGATTAATCAACTCATATTTTGTGTGTCAGATTTTCTTAAAATTAGGCTAATGTGTATTCAAACACTTGTCAACTCCTATTGGAGCCTCTATTTACACCATGGTTCCCCTCCGACCCAGTAAGAAGAGAGGTTCCAAGGGGAAAAATGACATGGCTACCGGTTAGATTAATTGGTACACTAATGCAATCATTCTATCCTGTCAGAACGTTTTCATCATTTATTCCTAGAAATACCAAAATGTAATTTTCACAGGAGTCTTTCATGTCAATCCAAAGGACAACATTGCTATAGAATGAAGGAACAGATGAACAGTGGAACAGAGTGCTTAAACCGATCCAGGTAATGTATTACTAGGTCATCCTTCTTAATGTTTCCTATTCTCATTTTTCCAATTAGATAGAAACATACCTTATGGAAAAATTTTTAATGAGGAGACTTTGTTACCTATTGAGTCAGAACCCAATTGGCTTTATGCTGAACCTATGCTTGGTTCTGGATAGAGGGCAGTGCCAAGTGGTATATTCAGAGTATTTGAGCGAAAACTTTGTTCACTGGCTTAAATCCCAAAAATCAGTCTGACAATACCAGCACTAAAACTCTAATTAGAAGGGAAAACTGTTTGTTCCTCTTCTTTCTGTCTTCTTCACTTCTTCTAGTCACCTTAAATAATAATAATAACATTAATAATAAATTTTGAAAGAAAAAAGATAAAGGTAACAAAGGCTTTGTGACCCTGGTTCTCAACAACACCTTTGAGCAGAGTACCTACAAAGTATCAGGTATCAAAAAGGACAGGGTATTTGCCCTTTAAGAGATGACTTTTTTTCCAACCATGTTTATAGACTGACTGTAGCTGGCATGAGTTCACAAGTGTGACTAGCTCTATAGATGATCAGTTCCTTTAGTCCCTTTGAAAACATATGCATTTGAATCTTTTCTTCCCTTTGAACATGGAGCACTGATGAAAGAAATTTTGTTGTTGGTAACAGGGATACCTGCTGTGCTTTAACGTGAAAGTTCACCTGCACTTTAAAGTTGAAACCTCAGCCCAGCCCTTGAGAAAAAATAAATTAAAAAGAGCAGTTCTGTTTTGCTTTGAGAAAATTCTCAAGTTTCAAGAATGAATAATTAGAGAAAATCACAGTTTTGCCTTATTTCTTTTTGTCATTTCTGTGTTCTCCTTGGCAAGACCTTGACATTAACCATGGTCTATTCTTTCCTTCTAAGATTATGCAACTTAAAATGTGAACACTCTCTAATGCCTGTGACACACAGACCTCTGATTTCGACATCAGTGCCACATGAAACTCATAGTTGGGTCTTTTATTTTCAATAGATGATAGTCCCACTTTGGATCTCAAGGTAACTTCAATAGGAATTTAAAAAACTCACAAAGGAACTTTTTTTTAAAATCATGAAAATATTTTCTACACCACTTATTCTGTAAAGGAATTTACTTGTCTGGAATCTGGTCCACATAGAAATACTTGGTATTCACTGATTTCATTCAGATACTCTTTGCTTGGAGTACTCATCTTAAGTATCCTAATTCTCATATAATAATAATTTTGGTTTTTTAGCCTTCAATGCCCAAGTCAACTCATTCTTTATTTCATGAAGCTATCTTGACTTTCCTAGCAAAAATAATTTTTCCTTCCTCCCTATAGCATGCTCTTCTTAATATATTTTATAACAAACTCTTCACTTTGGCTGTAGAAACTTTTCTGTTTGATACCTCCTCACTGAATCAGGAACCCAAAACAAGCAACTCTAGAAGATAGAATAAAAAGAGATCTAGAGAAGGGACATGTGAATGAATCTAAAGAAATAGCAAAAAGTGTACAGACCTTTGAATCTTACTCTGGTGCTAAGCAGAGTTTCAACTGTGCTTGAGGCAATAAAGAACACTGTAGACAGAATACCTCATCCAGTTGATGTCAGCTAGCTTCTGCCCTAAGCCACTCCAGGGCTTGTGTAATGAGGTTATGAAAGGAGCAGTACTGGTGGCAAGGGACGATGGCACTGTATGGGCTCTCACTCATCAAAGCTGATTTGACCACTGCTGCTGCTAAGTTCCCAACCAGTCAACAGCAATGACAGAATCTGAGTGTTCAATATGGAACTATCTCTAAAGAAGATCAGACAGCCACTTGGTGGCAAATTGACTCCACTGGACTCTTTTAACCCAAAGAAGCAGTGATTCTTACTAAAAACGACTATTTCAATATAGGTTTAGCATTCTTCATTTCTATACTCTGTCAGCTTTACTATCCAAGGATTTACAAAATTATTAAGATTAATCTGACAGTGACACGGATTCTATATAATATTGCATTAAGCCAAGAGATTCATTTTAAAACAGATGAGATATGGCGATGGAGTCATGGCCAAAGTATTTCCTCTTTCTACCATATGCCTTACTGCTTTGAAGAAGGTGTCCTAATAAAATTTTAGTAAATAATAAAAGGCTCACCTAAGGTACCAGCTTATTGATGACACTTTGTCCTCGAGGATTCTGTTTAAGCACTAAAACAATGGCAGGACCAATAGCTAGAATACAACTGACTGGACACCAAAAGTTGGAAATATAATAATATTAGCCCCTCTTTTCATTATTTCCAACAGCCAGCTGCAAAATTTATACTTTCTAGTCTCACAATGTTAAGCTTTGCTGGATTAAAAGTTCTTATTTCCAGCAAGGAAATTTTCCACCAAGAGTTACTATGAAAATTCTATTGAGCTCAATGTGACAACTTTACCCAGTCACTTTTGGCAGTACATACTAGTAGGGCAGCAAAGAAAGGCTGGGGTTTACTATGGACTAAACATTTTGATCTGCCAAAATTCATATGTTGAAGCTCTAATCCCTGTAAAATGGTATATGGAATTAGGGCCTTTGACAAGTAATTAGTTCATGAGAGTGATGCCTTCATGATAAGATTTATGCCTTTATACAAGAAGACACCTGAAAGATGCTCTCTCTTTTTCTCTCCTCCTCCCTTTCTGTCACATGTGAGACAAGAAAGAGACATATGAGCCTTCACCAGGAAACAAATTGACTGGCACTTTGTGGACTTTTCATTCCTAAATAAACTACCTTAAATTAAGTCTTTGTCTCAGACTCCACTCGGTGGAATCCAAACCAAGGCAAGCACTATTTTTATATTTTATAAACACATATATTTTGAATTATAATATATTTAGAATGTGTTTTTAAAATAAAATTGCATTTTGGAAAAAAATGTACATTTGGCAAGTTGCTTCTGACTGCTGTGACCAAGTCAACTTTAAGGTTTTCCTGAGTTTGACCAGATGTTAGACCCATCTCTCCCTGCCTTCCTTGCTCCCTACTCCTGACTTCCCTTTCCTTATAATATTTATTTTAGAAAATTTATAATTGCAAATTCTTTATCTGCCCCTTTGAGATATAAATCTTCTTCTAGTCTCTTGCCAGTTTTATAACACAGAAATGTTTTTCTCAGAGATCTGGGAACCATACTTTGGACTGTAATCAGCAATGAAAATAATGCTTCCATCTCCAAATCTTTGAGTGAGAATAAGAAGCTAATTTCTGTGGGTGCCTTGCTCTAAATTGTAAAAATACCTGTCGCCATGAAGATAGGAGAAAGTTTAATTTTCCTTTGGGTAAGGCCAATTAGCTAACAAAGAGGATCTAAGATTAGACCTCACACCAGCTCTTTAAAACTCTCTAACCTCCTGTTTAAACTAAATTCCATTCAGACTGAGTTCTGATTTTGTCTCTCTATTGGATTAGTCTTGAATAAAGTATCTTATAGCTTTTTTACTTTGTCCAGTGCAATTTTTGGTTTGCCTGCTCCAGGAATATTGCAATCCCTCCTCTGCTGTTGAGGTATTGAGCTATTTATTTGCAAGATAGCAAATAGATTCTCATGTGGGCAGGGACTGTCACAAATTATTTCTCTATAAGACCCTGGACAAAATCACTACCAGTAATATAATATGTGTCCACTATGTACTTGCTAAATAGTAGGTGGCATGTGGTATAGTTGTTCTGTAGGTTCTTGACTGCTGCAGAAAAGAATTTTAGGCCAAGTCTAAAGTATAGTTTCAAGGAAAGTTTATTAAAGATGAAGACTTGCTCAAGAAGGAGCATAGATACCTTAAAAAGATACCTGCTTACCTTTAACAAGAAGCTTTACAGGTTTACAGGGATGATTAAGCAAACAATTCCATGAGCAGAGTGGAGGACTGCAGGTATCTAATCATGAGTTTTTATACCATCGCTCAATTTTAAGGTCACCAGGACCTTCTAAATAATGAAATTTATTGTCTAACTAGATTTGGACTTTTCTTGTAACATAATGTCTTTGTGTTTTGGGTAAGTCCTATTGTTTCTGTGATTTACTCCACTGGTAGTTTTACATTCCATCACAGAAGGTGGTCAGGTATGATATGCCTGGCTGGTTGGGTAAAAGTAGTGTACCGACAAGAAAGATGTCTGAACACTTACCATTTTCCTAGTTATTTAAATTAGATCCACCTAATAAAATTTGTCTTACTACTTCTAAACTATGTGCTGTTAACCATGTCTGCCTCAAGAGACTACTAACTCTCTACTACATAACCACTTGGACATCTCAACTCCTACAACCTCAGTTTTACTGCAGCCTGAGTTAAATGCCTACATACAGGACTTCAGTGACACTCCATACCTTGCTCATAAAGCAAAGTTCAAAATTAACATGACATATGATTTTGCATGATCTGGACCTGCCTTGCCTTCCTAGATTCCTTAGTAATTCTGCTCCTTCTCAAAATATATGCTTCAGCCATAAAGTCAGTTGCACAAATGCATTGCCTTAGCACATATTATTCTTTCCATCTTGAAAACTTTTCCTCTCCAATCTTCATTTGTATCTCATCCTTTGGATCTCAATAAAGACATTATTTCTGAATTGCAAGTTTTCTGAATTGCAAATCTGAGTTCAATGTCCCCTTATATATCATAGAAATTAACACTTAATCTTTATATTCCCTGAAAACATATCTTCCTGCCAAATATGCCCTTCTCCCAAAACTATGAGTATTATAGCACCCAGCATATAGTAAGCACAAAATAAATGTCAAGTGAATGATTAAAAATCTTCATTTTTTTTTTGTTAGTCATGATTTACCTTTGGTTGATTAATATTTTATCCAGTGGACAAGGCCTCAAAAATAGTAATGGGAAGAAAAACTAAAAACTTCACTTTAGAAAACACATTTCTAGTCCAAAAGAAACAAATGAGAATCTGAGTAGGCTTTATTTTTCTACCGTTTCTATGCATTTCTAGAAATAACGCCGAACATTGGCATCTACTTTCTGGTCTCTGATTTTATATCATTTATCCTAACACAGGAAAAGATGTTTCCCAAAAGAGAAATCGGTTAAGTAGAGGGCCAGAACTTTCTTGCCCAACCTATAAGATCCTTGGAAGCTATTAAACCCACCTACTAATGAAGAAATAAAATTTCTTTTGTACAGGAAAAATAAGGCAAACAAACAAAAAACTTCAGATCATAGAAACTTAATTTCTCAAAGCTTTAGTTCTGGTAAAATGATAGCCAAGTCTTTGAAAATTATAACAGGTCAAGAATCAGCAAAATTTACATGGCACATTCATAAACCTATTTTTTTTTTTTAATACTGCAACCACATTGTGAGGTCTGCATTACTATTTCCATTATACAAATAAAGAAATAAGACTCAGGTGAGCAATGAAGCATGGCCTTAGGTTAGTCAGCTTCTCTGGCACTGGCACTCTCTGTGGCCCCTGCCTGTTTTGGCCCTGCAATCGGGAGTTGCAACTCACCTTGACTCTCTTCCTCCGTCCATAATCTACGTACCCATGATTAGCTGCCCAGCTTTATGCTATCTGTTACCGGTATTTACTTGATATTCCCTAATGGCTCAGTTTAATAGGCATGTGGCTCTTAATCTTAACATGTAAAAAGTCTTTACCATTTCCCATAAGAAGCAAACACAGGTTCCTATTAAAAGCTGAAAGCAGCTTTCTGCTTGGAGTCAAACCAAACCAAATGATCACACATAGTTGCCACCGGTGTTGCAATCCCTCAAAAGGTCAACCTAGATTGCTGCCATGAACTTGTTGACAACAGCAATAAGTGTTAATAGACAGAAAAGAAAATACAGAGATGTGAGAGAAATATGCAAGGATTATTCTCTGATGCTATCATGTTGCATTTTATTTGATGGTGAATGATCATCCTGATGTGAGGTGGAGGCAAAGGGACTGGGCCGCACTGCTATGAGATACAAGTGCTAAAAATTAGTATATACACAGTCAGGAAATTCAGGAATGGCTGAGGACTGGGTAAATTAAAAACTCACAATTTGTTTTTGATGACTTTCTACTGCTTGTTTTACTTCCCCTTCTTCCTTATCTCCTACTTTTCATGAAGTCCTGTTACATACATTTTTTGCATATAAATATCATTGCTACCCATCATTTATTGTGTTCTCATTATTGGTCACTCTGATGAATATTTTATGTATATTTTTAATCAAATTCCTCACAACTTCCTAAAGTTGGTGCTAGTACATCTTACAGAAAAAGAAACTGTCTCATGATGTTTCAAAAACTTGTCTAAGAGAACATATATAATACATATTTAAAAAGAGGTTGAACTTTTATCAGACTCTCTTAAAAACTCTTAATATTACCCAGGATCTTTCTCTAAGATAGACAATTCCTGGCTATGGTATTACTTATTACAAATTATTTTTACAACCAAATATAATTTCATTTTAATAGGTCATAATGACTTTCTCTCTAAGAAATATATTCTATTAATGAAAATGTAGGCACTGTAGTATTAGGGGCAAGAACTTTCTCTAGTTCTGACACTAGGCATGTTGATACCTCTTCATTTGGTGGATGTCTAAGCCTCAAGTAGTGATGTACAAAGTATCAATCACTCCAGTTTGACCTGAAATTGGAACTCTTATTTAGAGCTCAACTCAGTGTGGATATGTACAATAAAATTACATCTTTCCATCAGACACACTACCTGAAAATCAGCTGAATGTGTGCAGTGCTGCATTAGGTGCTTTGGTGGATAAACATGATTCATGTAAAGATCTTTTGGGAGCTCAAGGCAAAATGAAATGTCTACATATATAGCTGTTACAATATTGAAAGTAAAACTACTGATTGAAGTTGTGCTACTGTTTATCTATAAAATGGAGATAACATGTATTTTATGTTGGAAATTCTATATATATGAATATATGTATGTGTATATATTCACAATCTGTGGCATACCGTAAGGACAACTCTGTAAGCAATGTTTTCTTTCCAGTTGTGAGATAAGAGAAGAGACCATGGAAAAACAGCAAGCTAAGGACTCTGGAAAGTTCCAGAGAATTGTTAGAGCTGAGATATATTTGTTAGAGGGATAGAAAGAGTGGAAATCACAAGCAATGCTAAGAGGTAAAAAGAAAAATGTGAGTTGCATGTTTGAGACAAGTTCTTGTTACATTTGATGGGTACAGAAGTAAATTAATTTGGAAAGACACTCTAGGATCAGATAAGGGAGGACATGGCAATCGACTAAAAAGCTTAGACATATGTGCGTACATAACAGAGAATCATGGGAGGCTCTGAATGGCGTTTGGGAATGACATGGTATTATAATCATATATATGCTTCAGGAAAACTAGCAAAAAAGCAGTGTCAAGAACTGCTTAGAAGAAGGAAAGATCATAGGCCAGGAGATCATAAGAGCAGCCAGAGCAATGATTCAGGCAAAACTACTAATACCTACATTGGGAAAAGACTATGTTGATGAGGTAGACAAGTATAATAAGATAGCTGTTGAGAAAAGCAATATAGTGGTTGGATCAAAGATTACACTGACCCTAAAAGACTGGGAACATATTGCTACAGTTCATATAAAATTATTTTGGAGCATAGAGTAAGATTGAGAGAAGTGATCTGTTTTGGGGTTTGAATTTTCAAGTTCCAGTGCAATTTATAAAAGTAAGTAAAAGAAAGGTGGGAATAAATATAACCTTTTAGCTTGAGAAAAGCTGAAGTTCTAAAAACAAGCTGTGATTCTCTTTTAGGTAGAGGTCAAAATAGAAGTTGTAGAGTCATGTGAGAAAACAATATAGAAATAGATTTATTTAAGGCCTAGTTCATAGAGTTTTATATTTGAAAGACAGTTGAGAAGGAGAAGAGATCTGAGAGTGAAAGTAATCTCAGAAGTGGATGAGGAAAAAAAAAAAAAGAATATCCTGAAAGTCAATGTAGGTGTAAATTAAGATGAATTTTTAAAAGCTGATTGAGAAGCAACAAATGATCAAGATGAGCCAGTCATTGCATTTAATTGGACACTAAACCTCACAGAATGAAAAATATTCCTTACGAATAAAATACAAGTCAAATTATAGGCTTTGATAAGTGGGTGGATAATACATGGGGAAAAATAGTGTTGAACTACAATTCTCAACCGAAGGTGATTTTACTCCCAGAAAACATTTGACACTCTCAAGAGACATGGTTGGCTGTCAAAATGACATAGTAAGGTGTCTTCTAGTGACATCTAGTGAGCAGAGCCTAAGGATGGTGTTAATAATTCTACAATGCATAGGATATAGGATAGTCCCTACAGCAGAGAATTATTCGATCCAAATGTCAATTAACTTCCTATCACTTAGTCTATCACCTACCTCAGTAGTGCTGAGGGTAAGAAACTATGGTGCAGAATGAAAGGAGATGAGAATTTGAGAGAACAGCAAGATCAAAGATGAGTTTCTTATTGTGCCATTAGGCCATGTTGACGAAGTAGATACTGGAAAAGAAACTTTGAACATTGAGCTGAAAGAAGGTTTAACTGATGGAAATTGCAGGTGAGATGGATATGAGATCAATTTAAGAACTTGATTGAAAGACTGCCTTAAGGAAATTTACTTTCTCTAGTATATGTAATCCAGCAATTCTTCAACTACATCCATTTGTTCACTGTCCTCTCTCTTTACTCTACCATTCCCCTCATTTTCTTGTTTTCCTTTTTGCTCAATATAAATTACATAATCATCATTATAACCATTCTTGCAAACAACCATAATTCCTTGAACTTCTACTTTTTACATTTAATTTACTTGTCATACTACCAAATGTTAGTAAAATCCTCATGGCCCCACTTTTGATTTATGATGTCAAATTTTAAAATGTGCTCTTAACATTTCTGACCTCTCTTCAACAGTATTTTTATGCTTCCATTTTCTGAAATGATTATTTCACACAATTCCTTAAACTTATTTTACCCTTTTGCTTTCTTAATCTCAGATGATGATGTAGCCTCAAATTTTTCTTAAAAAAATAAAGATGGTTAAAAAGATTCTTAAGTTTCTACTACCTAGTCTGTCACCTACTTGCATCTACTTTTACATTTCTGCCTTTCTTCCAATTGAAATGAAATAAATACCCTTGCTCTCATCAAAGATCAAACCCTTTCCATACACCTTGTTTTCTCTCTCCATTTATTATATTTATAATACTCATCATTGTCTAAAATAATCTTATTCATATATTTATTTTTAATAGTGTGTATATCCTTCCAATTAGAATTTGATCTCTAGAAAGCCAGGGAATTTGCCTCTCTTCTCCACTGCATCCCTATCACCTAGATCAGTGTCATAAAAGAATATGTCCTTATTTATATATTCTATGAAAAAATTCAAAACAAAAGAAGAAAATGATTATTTCTTTCAGTTGAGTGAGAAGGCTGAGAGAATATATTTTAAGGAAAACTAAATTTGCAGATATTTAGATTATTTAACCTCTATATTGAGATTGGGTCCCTTCCATATATCACAATGCCTTACTCATAGTAGATACTTACTAAAAATATCCTAAAGAAACCAGAAAGCCAGTGAATGTCTTTTTCAGAGGTCAGGGTTGAAGCATCAGAGTTCAATCTCAAGAATAAGAGCTATGGGTAATTTCAGAGCTCTTAGGTACAGAAAATGCAGTTGAGGTTGAAAATCATGGATCTGCACTAAAGTCGTAGCCCCAGGAATATTTAATGTACAAAGATCATAAGTTTAAGAATACTCGGCTATCTCCAAACAACCCAGCACATTTGAAATAAAGGAACTCAATAAGGAGCCATAGCTTAAGAAAATTAAATATTAACAAATACACTTTTTCCATTAGCAGTCTACAGTTTCCTGGGCTCCATTTGAAAAGTCTTCACATTAAACAGAATCATCTTTGTCTCTGAGTTAATCTCAGCCTAGTAATTATTTTCCAGGTGTAGAACTGGAGGCCTCTGTGAGGTGTCTGTGTGTATCAGCATCAATCATGGCACCCACATATGTCCACATAAGAGTTGGCAGTAATTGGCATGTGTGGAGGAAGCACTGGCCCTAAGGACTGAACAGTCTCTTATCAAAGATGTACCTGCCAGACAAAATTGAAGCCTGGCTGCAAAAATTGGAAAGAAGAGATCTTTTGTCTCTTGTAGTATTTTTAGAAGCAGGAGAATTCTTAACAGCTGGCAAAGTTATCTCAGTATTATGAATTATTTGGACATCAAAGAACATTGAACTGAGTAGAACAGACTTGAAACTTTATGTTTGCCATCTATTATGGACTAATGTTGAAGTACTACCCCCCCCCAATATTTGGAGATGGGGGCTTTGGGTAGTAATTAGGGTTAGATTAGGTTATGAGATTCCAGCCCTCATAAATGAAATTTGCACTCCCTTATAAATAAAGTAGACACAGAATCTCTCTCCACCCCCCGCTTTCTCTCTCCTCTTCTTCTCTGACAAGAAAACTGTCATCTTCAAAAAAGGAAGCAAGCCTTCTCCAGACACTATCTCCTGGCATATTAATGTTAGATTTCCTAGCCTCTACAGAACTGTGAGAGATAAATCGTTGTTGTTTAAGCTACCAGGTCTATCATAATTTGTTATAGCAGCCCAAACTGAAAAATACATGCCTGCATTCCCTACCCTAGTGCTTACACACACACACACACACACACACACACACACACACACACACACACACACACACACATAGAGTTTGAGTGACTTTTATGTGTCTGGCTTTGATGTCTATGATAAGGAAAATACAGAAGATGTGGAAGACATGTTTTATCTTTCAGTTATGACAGAGTTTGTTTCTCAAAAAAAGGGTTAGAAATGTCTACAGCAAGACACACAATTCTGGAATCCCAAGGTGGGGAATTCGTGAGAAAATTAGCTACCCTGATGTGATTATTACATACTGTATACCTGTTATAAAAACATCACATGTCCTTCATAAATATATGTACCATGTATGTACCCATAACAATTAAAAAATATATATATATTTTTGAGTTGGAGTCTCACTCTGTCCCCAAGACTGGAGTGCAGTGGCCGCTCCCAGCCACTGCAGCCTCGACCTGCTGGGCTCTGGTGATCCTTCCCCCTCAGCCTTCCAATTAGCTGAAACTACAGGTGCGCGCTACCAAACCCAGCTAATTTTTTAAATTTATTGTAGAGATGAGGTCTCGCCAAGTAGCCCAGGTAGGTCTCGAACCCTCAGGCTCAGGCAATCCACTCACCTCAGCCTCCCAAAGCACGGGATTACAGGCTGAGCTACTGAGCCCGGCTAAAATAAAAAATTTTTAAATAAAATTGCATCTATGCAAAGATTAAAAAATGAATATTGCAGAAGTGACAGCACTTCTAGTACAGACTGATCCAATAATCAGAGATTAAACCAAATATAGGTATGGTTAATCTAGCTTCAGACAGACATCCAGACATAAAAGGACATCAGAGAACATGGTAGAGTGAAAAATTGTACAATGGAAATGGTAGAAATGCTAGAGTCATGTTACTTCAAATTATTTGCTTGAAGTCACTGTAAGAAAGAGACAAACAGGGCCCAGTTCCTGGAGAGTAGAGCCTACAGGAGAAAAGTAGACCAAAAGAGGTTGCAGTCAGCCCATATTATGTCTTTACATGTCTTTTCCTTCATGAAAAAAAAAATTTGGTATAGAAAAGAAATAGACAAATTCTAGTTCTCCAAGTAGCTCCGCCAAAATGGGAACAGATATCCACATGGCACCCCAGATATGCCTGACTCGTTCATAATTAGTTCCATAGGAAGGTGAGTACTGTTTTCAGAATGTCTGAGTTATTATGCAGTTGTGGGATGCTCAGGCAGAGATTCACAGAGATAACAAATTAGAGAATTAAGGTTGACACAGTGACTCATCCCTGTAATCCCAGCACTTCGGGAGGACAAAGCAACAGGTTCACTTGAGGCCAGGAATTTGAGACCAGCCTGGGTAACATATTGAGACCCTCATTTCTAGAAAAAAAAAAGAGAGAGAGAGAGAGAGAATGAAGACCCCTAAGCACTAAAGCTGTTTTCTAATCAATGCTTTACTGGATATTAGAAATGCTTTTCTGTTTCTCTGGAAGAATAATGCTTTTCTGTTTCTCTGGAAGAATAATTTTTATTATCTTCCTTAATAGATGTTTCTGTTCTAAGATAAATGACTCATAAACAGTAGCCATTCTAGAGTCATTTATTCAATATATTTGCATTTAACCCACAATTTAAGAACGGCATGGTACCATGTTCTGGGGATGCAGAGGGGAACTACAAGTACAGTGAGCTTCCCAGATGGAAGTCTAGTGAGAGAAGGCATTAATAAAATAGGTAGTTACAAAGTTAAAGTATACAAAGGCAGTACATAGGAAGGAACTTAAACCCAGGCAACAGGGGAGATTTCCTAAAGAAAGTGTTATCTAAACTGATTTCTGAAAGTGAAATTGGAGTTAGCTAGATGTAGAAAAGATTGGGGAATAACGTTCTATGCAGAAGAAATAGAATGTATAAAGACTTGGAGAGTTGTGGTGCATTTGAGGGATGGAAAGAAGCTTGGTATGGCTGAGTTGTGGCATGCAACTAGGTTGCAAGGGAAAAGAATAGAGAAAGACGAGATGAGAAAGGTAAGTGGGTATTGCTTGCGCAGAGCCATGGAAGACTGGAACAAGTTGAGGAACTTGATTACAAGACCCCTTTTATCCTCAGAGTTTCTTCAACATTTATTAATTGACATTGACATTTGACTCACTTCCTAGTATTGTTATCTTTTTGCTATGTATCTCCAGCTAGTATATAAGCACCTGGGGAAAAGCAATTGGCATTTGCACTTCTTTGGATGTCCCTAGCAGTGTTTAGTTCAAGTAAGAGTTTGATCAATTTGTGTAATTGATTGGTTAATCCCAGGGCACATTTCATGACATTTAACTCATTATTGTGTACCAGAGAGAGCAAATCTCCATACAGATCAGATAATCAAAGCTTGAAGGAAGAAAAGTCCACAAAAGGAAGAAAAAGACAAGCAGGAGCAGGCAAAGTTCAAGGTGACCAGAGCATATATAAAGAAATATGAATAAAAGTAGTGCAACATTTTTAGTCCTTACAATAGTCTCCTGTGATCTCAGTTATTTACGAGTATTGCCTATCTTCTCAAAATAATCCAGTAACATCAGAATAATTATTATCACCCATTTTCCAGGTAAAATAATAGAAGCTCAGAAAAAGTAAGCAGCTCACCCACAGTGACACCTATTAAATACCGAAGCTGGGCTTCAGAAACAAGCACATTCTGGCTCCTCAGTCTGTGCTTTATCTCTGGGCAACACTGTATTCCAGCACACATACATAAAGAAACAAGCATGGAGGGATGTGCACCGAAACATTAATCATGTCCCTCTCTTAGAAAAATGATTTTACGGGTTGTTTTTCTTCTTAATTATCTACATCTGCTACTTTTTAAAAATGTCTTGTGCATTACAGGTAGAATAATGAACAAGATAAAGTAGAATTCCAGAACATCACATCAAACAGGAACCTTAGAAACCCTAAAATCTGAAACCTTAATTTTAAAAATGAAATAGCTAAGACTAAATGAGTTGAGGTGACACAGCTACTTTATTCATCCAGTGACTACCTCTAATAGGCTGTTTAGGCATGGCGAATGTGTGGCAAACAGAGAGACCAAAAAGGCAAAAACTAAACCTATTCTTTGGTGGGATTTTCATCCTCATGGGGAAGAACAGCAAAAACAAGTAATTAAAAGATACTGTCAGGTAAAGATGAGATGACTAAAATAAAGCATGGTAAAGGGTGTGCATGGTGGCTCATGCCTATAATCTCAGCACTTTGGGAGGAAAGATTGCTTGAGGAAAGACCAGCCCGGGCAACATAGCAAGATATCGTCTCTAAAAATAAAAAATAAAAAAAAATAAAATAATAATACAGAAAAATTAGCTGAGCATGGAGAGGTACATGCAGCGCAGGAAGCCTCACAGAAATGACCATGTTCTAGGGCGACTGTTGAGGAGATCAGGGAAGGGCATCCAATAGAGTCACTAGCCCAGAAAGGCCCTGGGTTGAGGCATGCCTGCCGACAAACAAGGGAGCCGGTATACTTGGAGTCCACTGAAGACAGGAAAGACTGCTAACAAATAAAGTGGGAAAGTTGGCCAGGGACTGTGTCTTTTAGAATGCTTAGCTGTGAACAAAGTTCAGAGTAGGTTGGGAAGTCATCAAACAATGAAGCAAGAGAGTGATTTAATTTGATTTTTATTTTTAAAAGAGCATTCTGGCAGCTCTGTGAAAAGAAGTTGGTAATATGAACTTTGGTGGTAGAGATGGAGGAAAACCATTATATTTGCTGAAGAAAGGAACGAAAAATATTCGAGAAGCCAGGCTCCGTGGCTCAGCCTGTAATCCCGCGCTTTGGGAGGCCGAGGTGAGTGGATTGCCTGAGCCCGCAGGTTTGAGACCCGCCTGGGCAACTTGGTGAGACCTCATCTCTACAATAAATCAAAAAATTAGCCAGGTGTGGTAGGGCTCTCCTGTAGTTCCAGCTACCTGGAAGGCTGAGGGGGATGGATCGCTGGAGCCCAGCAGGTCCAGGCTGCGGTAGCTGGAACGGCCACTGCACTCCAGTCTGGGCGACAGAGTGAGACTCCAACTCAAAAAAAAAAAGAAAAAGAAAAAAGAAAAATATTCGAGAAAGAGACATGAAGGGTAACATCAAGGCTTGGGGCCTGAGTAACTGAATTAGGAAGTAGAATTGAAAACCAGCCCGCCCGCGAGCCCTGCGGCGCGTGGGGATGGCGGCGGGCATGGCGGCGGGCCGGTGGCTGCTGGGGCTGCGCGCGGTCGGGACCAAGGGGCCCTGGAGCCGGCTCGGCGGCGAGGGGCTGGCGCGGGGCTGGCGCCGGGCCTGGCTGGCCGCCCCCGGCCCCGGCCCGGAGGCGGCGGGTGGCCCACTTCACCTTCCAGCTGGATGCGGAGCCCCAGGAGTGTGGGCAAACCCCCAAAATGAATCTTTTCCAGTCAATAACGAGTGCCTTGGATAGCTCATTGGCTAAAGATCCTGCTGCAGTAATATTTGGCGAAGATGTTGCTTTTGCGGAGTCTTTTGATGCACAGTGGGTTGGCGAGAAAAATATGGGAAGGATCGAGTTTTTAACACTCCATTGTGTGAACAAGGAATTGTTGGATTTGGAATTGGAATTGCAGGCACTGGTGCTACTGCCATTGCAGAAATTCAGTTTGCAGATTACGTCTTCCCTGCTTTTGATCAGATGGTGAATGCAACTGCCAAGTACCGCCACCGCTCTGGGGATCTTTTTAACTGTGGAGGCCTCACTATCTGGGCCCCTTGGGGCTGTGTTGGCCACAGGGCTCTCTATCGTTCTCAGAGTCCTGAAGCTTTTTTTTTACTCACTGCCCAGAAATCAAGGTGGTTGTACCCAAAAGCCCTTTCCAGGCCAAAGGACTTCTTTTGTCATGCATAGAGGATAAAAATCCTTGTCTATTTTTTAAACCTAAAATAATTTACAGGGTAGCAGTGAAACAAGTTCCTGTCGAGCCGCATAATATCCCACTGTCACAGGCCGAAGTCATACAGGAGGGGAGTGATGTCACTCTTGTTGCCTGGGGCACTCAGGTTCATGTGGCTCGGGCAGTGGCTTCCATGGCAAAAGAAAAGCTTGGTGTGATTTGTGAAGTCTTTGATCTGAAGACCATATTACCTTGGGATGTGGATATAGTTTGTAAGTCGGTGATCAGCCACGAGGCTCCCCTGACAGGCGGGTTCGTGTCGATCAGCTCCACGGTGCAGGAAGAATGTTTCTTGAACCTGGAGGCTCCTATATCAAGAGTATGTGGGTATGACACACCGTTTCCTCACATTTTTGAGCCATTCTACATCCCTGACAAATGCAAGTTACGAAGCCCTTCGAAAGATGATCAACTATTGACTGTATAGAACTATGAAAGATTCTGACTAGATACGGAAATATTTTTCTGAATTTTTTTGTACTTCCTCGGACTTAACCTCTTCTCAAAAATGGAGTTTTTATGAAATGAACTATCATGGATATTGGCTGAAAAGTTATAAATGAATGATTACGTTGTAACACGTATGAAATGATAGCTTCATTTTTAGTATTTCAGATTAACTTCTTAAAATGTTCCACCACAGCAGTTTTATAAATTCTGTTTAATTAAATCTGTAAATATCGCGTGTGGGATAGTATCCAATAAAGCAAAATCAGATTGTCAAAAAAAAAAAAGAAAGAAAAAGAAAGAAAAAGAAAGAAAGAAAATCAAACCTGGGACTCAACTCTTCAATTTACACGCTTGCTACTACTTCATAATATTAGAGACCATGAAAAAATTCTTATTTAACCCCAGTAGAAAATAGTGACAGAAAAATTATAGTTAATAATGACTCTTTTGTTTTAAATTAAAAAGAAAGAAATAAAACATTAGAAGGATTTCATATTTTCCTACTTCTCCCACTCTCTTCTCCTTAGAATTCAAGATAAAGGAAATTACAACTTAAAAGCCTTAGAGAGGCAATAACAATTTCATACATAAATTGGAGGCTTTGGAATGTAGGTTTTTGGCTAAGCAGTGACAGCCATTTAAAATCCCCTCCTCTCTGGGGTGAAAAATATCTATGTTTTTCTTATTTAAGTTTTCAGCTTGGTAAACTCAGGTTTTAGCAGAAACATAATGCATCAGTTGTAGTCTGAGTGTGAACAGGGCAATCCGGAGAGTGGTTGTTTTCAGACTCCTGAAATAGCTTTTAGACTGCGTGTTCATTCAAGCTAGACAGATTTCATTTGTTCACCTTGTCTTCATCTGGCATTGTCTTTCCTTCCTGTCCTCTGAGATTCTTGCAAGCATAGAAATTGATCTTATCTGAGCTTATCAGAGAAGACTGGGGAAGAAATTATTGTTTTCAGTGAGGCCCATATTGGGCCTCTGTATAAAATCCCCATTTTCACTGTGGTCCAGAGGTTCTATTTCTCTATTCAGTTAGCACATGACTTCTATTGAAAAACCATCACTAAGCCAAAAGCATACAGACTAAGCCCACAATCAGTATGCATGTTATAATGTGAATAGATTACCTATAATAACCTTTTGAATCTCCATTTCTTAAGACTCCAAGAGTGATGATGACTTTTTCCAGTTCTTTCTAATGCCACCTTTATTATGCTATTCCTGAGGTAATAACTGATGGAAAAGAATGGAAGCAATTTATTTCTCATCTTTCGCTCCACCTTGATAGTGAATATGAGGCTCAATTAAATGAATACTATGTGTTAAAGAGGACAATAGGGTCTTTATGATGCCCTCAGTAAACAAGCAAGTCTGGCCCAAGAGCTTGACCTTTATCAGAAAAATCTTCACAAAGACTATGGAACCCCCAAGACTGGGTCAGTTTTCTAAGAGGAATAGAATACAGTCTCTAAACATTGATCATCAGGTCACTGTTTTTAAAATATTCTGCTTAGTCCAGTGAGCCCTCTGGTGAAGAGGAAAGGAAGAAAAAATAGCATCCTGCTAAAAGTAGACGATGTGGTGAAAACTTTTGAGAGATTATTAAAAAAAAAAAATTAAGACTGAGATGTCACCAATCATTATACTACCCCACCCTACTTCTGTCAAGTCTGACTATAGTTTCTCAGGCAAAGTTCACACTTATGTGGGGTTGCAGGTGATCAGGTCTAAATTATTTTGAGTAGCTGCAGTAGATAAGCTGCTTTAGGGAAACAGAAGTGTTGGTGGCCTTGGGGCCAGGAAGAAAATGTTGGGATAATTTGGAAACACCTGACTCTGACCAAATAGGTAGGCCAGAGTAGGGGATTCCAGCAGAGTTTCTAGATAGCCAGAGACCCATATGAGTGTTAAGAAACAACAGAATGACTGAGAGTCAAGATTTCTTACAGGTGGATGAAAGAGAGAATAGTTCTCAAAGAAAGCCCATGAGCCTTACAATAGGATAGATTTGGGATTTGTTAATTTTAGAGACAAGGTCTCACTTTGCCACTGAGTCTGGGGAGCAGTGGTGTGATCATAGCTCATTGCATCCTCAAGCTACTGGACTCAAGTGATCTTCTTGCTTACATCTAAGTAGTTGGAATTACAGGTGTGGGCTGCTACACCAGTGAGATAGATTTTGATCAATTGGTTCTACTACTTACTAGTATTGTGACTCGGGCAAATTAACTTCTCTGAGTTTCAGGACCCCGATTAGTAATAAAAGTACCTCAGTCATAAGGTTGTTGTGTGGATAAAAATAAAATCTCTAAAGAAGAATATTTAGCATTGAATCTAGCACATGGAAAGCATTTAATGAATGTCAGACATCATCATCATCATCAATACCAGCAACAGATTCATGACAATATCACTTTGGGGCTGGACATGAAAGAGGAAGAATCAGAATAACTCTACCTAAAATGGAAACAAAAAGCCTAGAAAGAAAAAAGCAAGTCCTTTTAAACAATAGGAAAATGCACCACAAAAATTATCAAAAATGTGGCACTGACCCAAATCTTGTGAAAAATTTCTTTATTCATCCAGTTTCCAGGGACCTTGAGGTCCCAAAGTGAAAGACATTTTTAAGATGATATTTCTGTCTCTCTGATTCTATTTCCATCCTCAACAGTCAATAGGGAGTGGAGCACTAAAGGGATCCAGGAAGTCTCATCTCCAAGCATTTGTAAGTCAACATCTTATCATTGTTAGAATCATGGTTATACCGACCTTTTTGCAGTAGAAAATACACACTCAAAAGGAGTGGGACATCCTGCCTTTTGTTTCATTATAAAGGGAGAAAGGGAAGCTCAAATGCAGGGAAAGGGCTTAGCGTATTTGAAAGACCATCAGCATTGGAAGTATATAAAGAAGGATTCCACCAGATAACTCTATCACTTTCTAATGATGCCTCCTTGGGAAAATTACCCTAGATTTCTAAAGCTCAGTTTCCTCATCTATAAAATGGTAGATGATAAAAGTAGAGAACAATGTAGATGTGTTATCAGCAGCAGAATACCTTAACCATAAACTTACTTTTCTAGTAGCTTGGGACTACATGGAGGTGGAATGGGAGAAATAATTCCACAAGGAAGCTGTATTAGTCTCACAGTGCACCGTAAAAATTATCACAAACCTGGTGGTTAAAACAACACACATTTATTCTCTGGTGGTTCTGGAGACCAGAAGTCTGAAATCAGGCTTACTAAGTAAAGTTAAGGTATTAGCAGGACTAGTTTCTTTTTTTGGTGGGTGGCAGGGGAGTCTAGAGGTGAATCTTTTTTATTGTTGTGCTTGTTGCTTTGTCACTTCTAAATGCTGCCTGTATTTCTTGCTCATGGCCCCTACCTCAGGTCTCCCCAACTTCCTTCTTCAATCATTATATTTGCTATTTCCTCTTCTGTAATCCAAACTTTTTCTGCCTCCCTCTTAGGACATGTGAATAATCTTTCTATCTCAAAATCCTTAATTTAATCATATCTGCATGTCCCTTTTGTCATATAAAGTAACATTCACAGGTTCCAGGGATTAGGACTGGACATCTTGGTGGCCATTAGCCAACCTGCCATTGGAGTAATTTCCCTATTTCTTCACCTGTCTGGTCAAAATAACAGGAGGCAAACATGCAACCCAGTAATCTAGGATACAGAAATAAGAGGACACATAAATCATATGGAATGAGGAGGGAGGTAGAGGGCCAATGTATTTCAACTTTAAGAAAGACTTGAGGGGCCTGGATTTGAGAGCCCTAATGTGTGGAGGATGGATATGTCATAAAGTGGAAAATGAGGGTTAGCCTCAGTCAGACATACCAGCATCTGCTCAAAGTAAGCAATTCATCTCCCAAATGGTCTCAGCTCTGAGTCTTCTAATCCACGTAAGTGACTGACAGCTGTGTCCTGAGTAAGGTCATCATGAAGGTAATGCCTCAGAACTGTCCTGAGACAAACATGAACATAAATATCATAATTATTCAATAGATGGAATTGAACTTTCCAGCAGAAGACAGCACCATGAAGATTATGATTCTTTCTATAGAGACTGTTAAAATAAGACTAGATGATGAAAACAAGCAAAAAGTATTATGTTGTGTGAACTACGCTCATATTTTGAATTTCTGACTGATAATTCTATCCCTGACATTCAATATCAGATACACAGATGAGGGGACCCCCTGAAAGTAACTTACTTGTCAGAATACAAGCATACCTTGGAGATTTTGCAGGTTCTGTTCCAGACCACCACAATAAAATGAGTCACACAATTTGTTTTGCTTTTTCAGTGCATATAAAAGTTATATTCAGACCATACTATAGTCTGTCTGCAATAGCATTGTCTGTGAAAATGCACATAATTTAAAAATATGTTATTGCTTAAAAATATTAACAATCATCTAAGCATTCAGTGAGTTGTAATCTTTTGCTGGTAAAGAGTCTTGCACAAATGTTGATGACTGTTGACTAATCAAAATAGTGGTTTGTGAATGTTGTAGTGGCTATGGCAGTTTCTTTAAATAATGCAATAAAGTGTGCAATGTTAATTGCCTCTTATTTTCACAAAATATTTCTCAGAGGCATATGATACTATTTGATAGCATTTTACCCACAGTAACACCTTTCAAAATTGGAGTCAGTCCTCTTAAACTCTGACACTGCTTTATCAATAAAGTTTACATAATATTCTAAATTTTTTGTTGTCATTTCAACAATATGAACAGTATCTTCACCAGGAGAAGATTCCATCTCAAGAAACCACTTTCTTTGAGCATCCATATGAAGCAACTCCTCATCCATTCAAGTTTTACGAAGAGATTGCAGGAATTCAGTTACATCATCAGGCTCCACTTTTAATTCTAGCTCTCTTGGTATTTCCACCATACCTTCAGTTACTTCCTCCACTGAAGTCTTGAACACCTCCAAGTGATCTGTGAAATTTGGAATCAATTCCTTTCAATCTCCTGTTAATGTTGATACCTTAACCTCCTCTCATGAATCATGAATGTTCTTAATGGCACCTAGAATGGTGCATCCTTTCCAGAAGATTTTCAATTTACTTTGCCAAGATTCACCAGAGAATTCATTATATATGGAAGCTATAACCTTACAAAATATATTGCTTAAATAAGACTTGAACATTGAAATTGCTTCAAGGACTGCAGAGTGGATGTTATGTTAGCAGGCATGAAAAAAACATAAATCTTTTGGAAATCTCCATCAGAGCTTTGACGACTAAGCCCATTGTCAATGAGCAGAAATATTTTTAAAATAGCCTTTTTTTCCTGAAGAGTAGGTCTCAACGTGGGTTTAAAATAGTAAACAGATATAGTTTCATCCAGACTTAGTTGTTCTATTTCAAGAGCCCTATATAGGCACTAACTTAGACTTAAAGTCGACAACTGGATTTACCCCTAATAAGAAAGTCAGCCTGTCCTTTGAAACTCCTCACAGCTATGAAATCTTCAATGACATCATTTTTTTTTATAGAAAGCTGTTATGACAACATTGAAAATCTGTTTAGTGTAGCCACCTTCATCAATGATCTTAGCTAGATCTTCTAGATATTTTACCGTAGCTTCTACATCACACACTTTTATGTTATGGAGAAGGCTTCTCGTTTTAAAACCTTGCAGACCAATCTCTGCTATCTTGGAACTTTTCTTCTGTACCTTCCGTCCTCTCCCAGTCATCATACAGATGAAAAGAGTTAGAACCTTGCTCTGGATTAGGGAATATGTGACTTATTTGGTCTTCCATTCAGACCACTAAAACATGTTTCACATTAGCAATATTGCTATTTCACTTTCATCACCCATTTATTCACTGGAGTAGCACTTCTAATTTCCTCCAAGAACATTTTCTTTGCATTCACAGTTTGACTAACTGGCACAAGATGCCTAGCTTTTGGCTTATTTGGGCTTTCAACGTACCTTCCTCACTAGGTTTAATCATTTCTAGCTTTTGATTTAAAGTGAGGGACATGTGACTCTTCCTTTCACTTGAATACTTAGATGCTATTAAACAGTTATTAATTGGCCTAATTTCAATATTGTTGTGTCTCAGAGACTAGTGAGAACTGAGGAAAGGGGGAATGAGGGGGAAATGGCTTGTTGGTGGAGCAAACATGCATAGAATGTATTGATTAAGTTCCCTGTCTTATATGGGCGTGATTTCTTGTGCCACAAAACAACTACAGTAGTGACACCAAAGATCACAGATTGTCATAACAAATATAATCATCATCATCAAAATAAAGTTTGAAATATTATGAGAACCACCAAAAAGTGACACACAGACATGAAATGGGCACACACTTGGAAAAACAGCTCCAATAGACTTGAAGGCAGAACAGCCACAATTGGTCAATTAGTAAAAATTAGTTATTTTGTTGTGTGTTCCTCCATTCTGACTGGGATTTAATGTTTTTGTACATTTTTAATAAATATTCTTGTATCTACTTTAATAAGTGACTGGCTTACTTATCTAATGAGCTACCTAAATTTGAGAAAGTCTTTAAAGCTCTCTGGGTCTGGTTACCTTTTTTTTTAATTATCATTACAAGCAATGAGACATATGAAATGGTCTCTTTAAGCAGTGTTCCCAGCCATTTTTCACCTTGCAACTCACAAATAACAAAATACTTCATGGCCAGTGGTTTCTGACCCAGGGACTCTGTTGTTCAAAACTTTACGTGTTGCCTCAAAGTCTAAGAGGAAATGTATCTACACAGTTATAGCCTACTGTGATTCAGTAGTGTGACTTGGCACACAGAGGGTAGCACTGCTCCAAAGAATCACAAGTCTATGGGATTGCAGTTTGGTAGTCTCCTAATCACATCATCTTTTTTAGCTTTGAATCATTCTATTTCCTTAAACCATGTAGTCACCACAGTTATCCAAATATGTACAAAACAAAAGATATTAGTCTCATCAGTATTTTTTTTCTTTTGCTTTTTTAACTTTCTAATGCCTTTCCCCAACAGACCTAGTCAGTAATTCTTTAGTTTAGTATTTGTTACTTTAATCTCTCAAGTTTATTTTTTTGTTTTGTTTTCCTTTTTATATCTAAATTTTTGGGGAATGCATTCATTGTCAAAATGTAAACCATATTTAAAAAAAGTAAACCAGGTTCGGTGACTCAGCCTGTAATCCCGTGCTTTGGGAGGGTGAGATGAATGGATTGCCTGCGTCGGCGGGTTCGAGACCCGCCTAGGCAACTTGGCGAGCCCTCATCTCTACAATAAATCAAAAACTAGCCGGACGTGGTAGCGTGTGCCTGTAGTTCCAGCTACTTGGAAGGCTGAGGCAGAAGGATCGCTGGAGCCCAGCTGGGCAAGGCTGCGGTGGCCGGGAGCATGCCACTGCACTCCAGTCTGGGCGACAGGGTGAGACTCCAACTCAAAAAAAAAAAAAAAAAGTAAAGGGAGAAATTAAAACACCACAAATTTGGCCACTATGCTTCTCTGTAAACTCTGGTCCCCTCCCTAATCTGGAGGAGATGGATTCCCGTTTTCTTTCTCTCTCCAATCTACTTTCTAAATAAACCATATTTTCCAATCTAAAAAAAAACACCCAAAATGTAACTATCTGGAGGTGACCTCTTCACATTTTGGCAAAAATCCTTTCAAGTTTTTCTCTATGCATATAGCATATTTGTTTGCAATTTTATATATGTAAAATTTTATATATATAACACGCTCCTGCCAAACCCCCAAAACAAGAGAATTACACAGCTCATATAGCTAAATTTGCTATAAATTAAAACACACCCATTGCTTCATCTGCTATTGTTTACCCTGCAGAGCTATGTCCCTATTAAAGAATGAAATCTATGAACCAAACTCATATTTTTCAAATAACACTAATCCAAATTCAATTATGATTTCACCTAGAAAAGACTTCTAGTTGAACTCTCAATTAAAGAGTTTTAATAAACCTACAAAATTCAAAAATTTAGGCTTTCTATACTAAATTCTTTCCATTCATTTATAATATTACTAGCCATACCCCCAATACTGACATAACACTCTAGTTCATCAAATGAGATACACAATAAGTTAATGTAGCTTACATATAAAGCAAGGTACTGAAAATGCCTAGATGTGTTTTTGACCCCATAAACACACAGGTTTGGTCCTAGCCTTTTTATTAGTTCCTAGTAAAATTATACATGCAAGTATCTACCTACTAGTGAGAATGCCCTCTAGGTCCCAACAGACCAAAAGGAGCAGACATCAAGAACACTAATAAGTAGCTCATAACGTCTTTTTCAACCACACCCCCATGGGACACAGCAGTAATAGAATTTAAGCAATAAACGAAAGTTTGACTAAGTTACACTAGAACACCAGGGTTGGTAAATTTTGTGCCAGCCACCGCGGTCATACTATTAACCCAAACTAATAAAATCCAGCGTAAAGCGTGTTTAAGACATCCCTAAACTAAAGTTAAATCCTTACTAAGCCGTAAAAAGCCACAGCTAAGCCTAAATTAATCTATGAAAGTGACTTTAATGTTCTGAAGACACGACAGTTAAGACTCAAACTGGGATTAGATACCCCACTATGCTTAGCCATAAACATAAATAACTATAAACAAAATTATTCGCCAGAGTACTACATGCAACAGCTTCAAACTCAAAGGACTTGGCAGTGCTTCACATTTCTCTAGAGGAGCCTGTTCTATAACCGATAAACCTTACCACCCCTTGCTATTTTGGTCTATATACTGCCATCTTCAGCAAACCCTTAAAAGGTCTTAGAGTAAGCACAAGTATAAACATAAAAACGCTAGGTCAGGGTGTAACTTATGAGGTGGAAAGCAATAGGCTACATTTTCTACTTTAGAATACTGTGGACATTCTTATGAAAACAAGAATTGAAGGAGGATTTAGCAGTAAACTAAGAATAGAGAGCTTAGTTGAAAGAGGCCATGAAGCATGCACACACCGCCCGTCTTCCTCCTCAAGTTCAACTTACACAACACATATTCATATATAATAAAATGAGATAAGTCGTAACAAGGTAAGCATACTGGAAAGTGTGCTTGGAATAGACAAAGTGTAACTTAAGACCAGAGCACCCGGCTTACACCCAGAAGATTTCATAAATGAACCACTTTGAACTAACACTAGCCCACATTAAACCCAACTAACCTACTTCAACCCTCTCTAAACCAAAACATTTACACAAACTAAAAGTATAGGAGATAGAAATTTATTTAGGCACTATAGATAAAGTACCGTAAGGGAAAGATGAAAGACACTTTAAAAGTACAAAAAAAGCAAAGACTCCTACTTTTACCTTTTGCATGACGAATTAGCTAGTTTTACAAAGAGAACTTTAGCCAAAAAACCCGAATCCAGACAAGCTACTTGTGAACAGTCAGATGAGCACACTCACCTATGTTGCAAAATAGTGAGAAGATTCTCAAGTAGCGGTGAAAAGCCTATCGAGCTGATACCTGGTTGTCCAGGATAGAATCTTAGCTCAACTTTAAGTTTACCTGTAGAACCAAATAATCCTCATGTAAATTTAAATGTTATTCTAAAGAGGGACAGCTCTTTAGAAAGAGGAAACAACCTTACTTAGAGAGTAACTTTGCCCTTCACCATAGTTGACTTAAAAGCGACCACCCATTAAAAAAGGATTCAAGCTCAACCCCACTCTGCACACCTTAATTTCAACCGGCAACCACAACTCCTACAACACCACTGGACTAATCTATAAACCTATAGAAGTGACACTGCTAATTAAGTAACAAGAAATTATTCTCCCCGCACAAGCTTATATCAAACCGGACAAACCACTGATAGTTAACTTAATATGACTAATCAAACAATAAACTATTTATTACTTTCACTGTTAACCCAACACGGGCATGCGCAAGGGAAAGATGAAAAGAAGCAGAAGGAACTCGGCAAAACTAAACCCTGCCTGTTTACCAGAAACATCACCTCTAGCATATTCAGTATTAGAGGCACTGCCTGCCCAGTGACATGTATTAAACGGCCACGGTATCCTGACCTTGCAAAGGTAGCATAATCACTTGTTCTCTAAATAAGGACTTGTATGAATGACCACACGAGGGTTTTACTGTCTCCTACCACTAATCAGTGAAATTGACAGCTACATGAAGAGACGGGGATATATTTATAAGATGAGAAGACCCTATGGAGCTTTAATTTAACAACTCAACCAGACTTTAAACAACCCACAGGCTTAACACCTCACTGGACATGAGCTGTAAATTTCAGTTGGGGTGACCTCAGAGCACAACCAAACTTCCGAATGATTAAACCCAAGACTCTACCAGTCTAAGTAATATCATTTATTGACCCAAACTTACTTGAGCAACGGAACAAGTTACGCTAGGGATAACAGCGCAATCCTATTCTAGAGTTCATATCGACAATAGGGTTTACGACCTCGATGTTGGATCAGGATATTCCAATGGTGCAACCGTTATTAATGGTTCGTTTGTTCAGCGATTAAAATCCTATGTGATCTGAGTTCAGACTGGAACAATCCAGGTCGGTTTCTATTTCATATCTTTCCTGGTACGAAAGGACAAGAAAGATGGGGCCCACCTCTATCTGAAGTGCCCCCAATTTAATAGATGAAATAATCTTAAACTAGTAAATTAACCAAACACCCTGTTCAAGAACAGGGTTTGTTAAGATGGCAGAGCCCGGTAATTTCATAAAACTTAAAGCTTTACTGTCAGAGGTTCAACTCCTCTTCTTAACATCATGTTTATAATTAGTTTACTCATTCTAATTATCCCAGTAATCCTTGCTATAACTTTCTTAACACTAGCAGAACGTAAAGTGCTAGTATATATACAACTCTGAAAAGGACCTAATATCATCGGACCATATGACCTCCTGCAACCTTTTGCAGATGCTATAAAACTATTCATCAAAGAGCCCCTTTAACCACTTACATCAATAGCCCTATTATATATTATTGCTCCTACACTCCCCCTATACCTCGCCCTCATTATATGAATCCCTATGCCCATACCCCACCCTCTTCTTAGCATAAACTTAAGTGTCCTATTCATTCTAGCCACATCTAGCCTGCAGTATACTCAATTTTTTGATCAGGCTGAGCATCAAACTCCAAATACGCATTAATCGGCGCACTTTGAGCAGTAGCCCAGATAATCTCATATGAAGTAATCCTCGCAACTATCCTCCTGGCAGTCCTTCTTATAAATGGGTCTTTCACAGTAATAATACTCATCACAACTCAAGAACACTCCTGATTAATTATTGCCTCCTGACCTTAGCAATAATGTGATTTATCTCAACATTAGCAGAGACCAATCGAGCACCCTTTGACCTGACAGAAGGTGAATCAGAATTAGTTTCAGGGTTTAACATCGAATATGCTGCAGGACCCTTTGCCTTGTTCTTTATAGCGGATTATATGGATATTATTATGATAAATGCTCTGACTGCCATTATCTTCTTAGGCGCACTACATAATATTTCCATACCAGAAATATTCACAACTAACTTCATGATAAAAACACTCATTCTCACCACACTATTTTTATGAATCCATGCTTCATACCTACGATTCTGATATTTTCAGCTAATACATCTATTATGAAAAAATTTTCTTCCCCTCACACTGGCCTTGTGCATATGACATATTTCAATACCTACCCTAATATGCAGTATTCCACCACACCTGTAAAACAAGAAATATGTCTGACAAAAGAGTTACTTTGATAGAGTAAATAATAGAGGTTTAAACCCTCTTATTTCTAGAACCTCAGGAATTGAACCTGTACTTAAGAATTCAAAATTCTTCGTGCTACCTAGTTACACAACATTCTATAGTAAGGTCAGCTAAATAAGCTATTGGGCCCATACCCCGAAAATGTTGGTTTATATCCTTCTCGTACTAATTAAACCTATTATCTTCTCCTCTATCTTTCTCACCTTATTTTCAGACACTATAATTACCATATTCAGTTCACACTGACTACTAATTTGAATCGGATTAGAAATAAGCATGCTAGCTATCACACCAATCCTAATTAAAAAAGCCAACCCCCGCTCAACTGAAGCAGTTACTAAATATTTCCTGATTCAAGCCACCACCTCCATTATTCCAATCATAGCCGTAATTACTAATATAAGCTACTCAGGACAATGAACTGTCCTAAATAAATTTAATCAAGCATCCTCAATAATAATCCTAATCACCCTAATAATAAAATTAGGCCTCTCACCCTTCCACTTTTGAGTTCCAGAGGTCACACAAGGAGTATCATTAGTATCCGGCTTACTACTCCTTACATGACAAAAACTAGCCCCTATCTCAATTCTATGTCAAACCAGCACAACCCTAGATTTGGTATTAACACTACTAATCGCCTTGACTTCCATTGCACTAGGTGGCTGAGTGGGATTAAATCAAACACAACTCCGAAAAATCCTAGCCTACTCTTCCATTGGCCACATAGGCTGGATAATCGCAATTTTAAAATACAACCCCCCTACCATAGTCCTTAACCTCCTCATCTACATTATTCTAACAATTACCCTATTCTCTATATTACACCACTTTTCAAGTACTACCATCCTAACACTATCTCACTCATGAAATAAAACCCCACTAGCATCCTCCCTCACACTCCTAGTCCTCCTATCACTAGGAGAATTGCCCCCACTTACAGGATTTCTTCCCAAATGAGCAATCATTCAAGAGATAATCAAAAACAATAGCATTCTTATTCCAACATTAATAGCTATCACAGCCTTACTTAACCTATACTTTTATATGCAATTAATCTACTCAACAACTTTAACTATATTTCCAGCTAATAATAATATAAAAATAAAATGGCAATTTGAAAACACAAAACTAATACTTATTGTACCCCCCTTAACAATTCTATCTACCCTGCTTTTTCCCCTATCGCCAGTACTCCTACCACTGGACTAGGAATTTAGGTTAATCAGACCAAGAGCTTTCAAAGCCCTAAGTAAGCTACAATGCTTAATTCCTGTGCCCTTTCCCTAAGGACTGCAGAGCCTCACTCTATATCAACTAAATAAAAATTAGTTACTTTTATTAAACTAAGTCCTCCCCACTAGATTGGTGGGCTCCAACCCCAAGAAAATTTAGTTAACAGCCAAACACCCTAATCAACTGACTTCAATCTACTTCTCCTGCCACCAAAGAAAAAAAGGTGGGAGAAGCCCGGCAGAATTGAAGCTGCTCCTTTGAATTTGCAATTCAATATGATATTTCATCTCAGGACTTATGGTAAGAAGGGGACTTCACCCCTGTCTTTAGATTTACAGCCTAATGCTTATTCAGCCATTTCACCTCTACCTATCTATGTTCATCAACCGTTGATTATTCTCAACCAATCATAAAGACATCAGAACTTTATACTTATTATTTGGTGCTGAACCGGAATAGTAGGGACAGCCCTTAGTTTTCTCATCCAAGCAGAACTTGGACAACCAGGAGCCTTGCTAGAAGATGACCAAATTTACAATGTAATCGTCACTGCCCATGCATTCGTAATAATCTTCTTTATAGTTATACCCATTATAATCGGGGGTTTCGGAAATTGACTAGTTCCTCTTATAATTGGAGCTCCTGATATAGCGTTTCTACGAATAAACAATATAAGCTTCTGATTTTTTTTTTTTTTTTTTTTTGACGTGGAGTCTCACTCTGTCACCAGACTGGAGTGCAGTAGCCGCTCCCGGTCACCGCAGTCTCAACTGTCTGGCCTCTGGCGATCCTTCTGTCTCAGCCTTCCAAGTAACTGGAACTACAGGCGCGCGCTATCATGCCTGGCTAATTTTTTTTTATTTATTGTAGAGATGAGGTCTCACCAAGTTGCCCAGGCGGGTCTCAAACCCGCGGGCTCAGGCAATCCACTCACCTCAGCCTCCCAAAGCGCGGGATTACAGGCTGAGTCACCGAGCCCCACTAAGCTTCTGATTATTACCACCATCTTTCCTTTTACTACTAGCCTCAATAGTCGAAGCTGGAGCAGGAACTGGTTGAACTCTCTACCCTCCTCTAGAAGGAAACCTAGCTCATGCAGGAGCCTCCGTAGATCTTACTATTTTCTCCCTCCATTTAGCAGGAGTATCTTCCATTTTAGGTGCTATTAACTTTATTACAACTATTATTAATATAAAACCCCCACTATATCGCAATATCAAACCCCCTTATTTGTATGATCTGTATTAATTACCACAGTTTTACTACTACTCTCTTTCCCAGTTTTAGCAGCAGGAATCACTATACATTTAACCAATCGAAACCTGAACACAACTTTCTTTGACCCCCCTGGAGGAGGAGATCCTATCCTCTATCAACATCTGTTCTGATTCTTTGGCCCCCCTGAAGTATATATTCGTATCCTTCCTGGGTTTGGCATAATTTCACATATTGTAACCTACTACCCTGGGGAAAAAAAAAAAGAACCATTCAGTTACATAAGGATAGTTTGAGCCATAATATCGATCGGCTTCCTTGGTTTTATTGTTTGAGCCCATCATATATTTACAGTGGGGATATATGTAGACACCTGAGCATATTTCACATCTGCTATCATAATCATTGCCATTCCTACTGGTGTAAAAGTATTTAGCTGGTTGGCAACTTTACATGGAGGTAACATTAAATGATCTCCTGCTATACTATGAGCCCTAGGCTTCATTTTCCTTTTCACCGTTGGAGGCCTGACAGGAGTTGTCCTCGCCAATTCTTCTCTTGACATCGTCCTTCATGATACTTATTATGTAGTAGCCCATTTCCACTATGTCCTATCAATAGGAGCAGTTTTTGCAATTATAGGAGGCTTCATCCATTGATTCCCTCTATTCTCGGGATTTACCCTCCACCCAACCTGAGCCAAAATCCACTTCGCAATTATATTCGTAGGAGTAAACCTAACTTTTTTCCCTCAACACTTCCTTGGCTTATCAGGTATACCCCGATGATACTCTGATTACCCTGACGCATACACTATATGAAATACCATCTCCTCCATAGGCTCATTTATCTCCCTTACTGCAGTCATACTAATAATCTTTATAGTCTGAGAAGACTTCGCCTCAAAACGAGAGGTCTTAGCAGTTGAATTACCAGTTACAAACCTTGAATAACTCCATGGCTGCCCACCACCTTATCACACATTTGAAGAACCTACCTATGTGAAAGTATAGTTAACAAGAAAGGAAGGAATTGAACCCCCCAAATTGGTTTCAAGCCAATTCCATAACCATTATGACTTTCTTTATAACAAGATACTAGTAAAATCATTACATAACTTTGTCAAAGTTGAATTACAGGTTAAACCCCTGTGTATCTTCATGGCATATCCCCTCCAGTTAAATTTTCAAGATGCTACCTCTCCTATCATAGAAGAATTACTCCACTTCCACGATCACACCCTAATAATTGTCTTCCTAATCAGCTCACTAGTACTCTATATTATTGCCCTTATATTAATAACCAAGTTAACTCACACAAGTACAATAGATGTGCAAGAAGTAGAAACAGTATGAACTATCATACCAGCTATCATCCTTATCCTAATTGCTCTTCCTTCCCTATGTATTCTCTACATAATAGACGAAATCAACAGCCCTTCCTTAACCGTTAAAACTATAGGTCATCAATGATACTGAAGCTATGAATACACTGACCACGAAGACCTAAATTTCGATTCTTACATAATCCCCACAACAGACCTTAAACCAGGGGAATTCCAATTATTAGAAGTTGATAACCATGTAGTTCTGCCTATAGAGATTCCAGTTCGAATATATGAGATTATCTATTCCTATCCTTGCAACTAAGTGATCTGCTATGGATGTGTATTCATCTTCACATTTAATGACTGAATAGTATGTCTTTGTATATGTTATGTTACTGAACTTTTAGATAATTTCATTTTTTCCTACTTTAAACAATATTTCAGATACAAATTTTTGTGCATTTTAAAACTCTTGTGTAGATAGTAATGAAATTACAAATACAAAAGGCTTGGCCCATTTATGTTTTGATACATGTTGATTGAGCCTGTTACAAAGAATGCAGGAACACACCTTCTTGATGTTTGTTATATTTTTCCAGTCATATTCCTGCCTGATACCCACCTCTGCCATGAATCATCCAGCCCTGTGTTTCCATTTTAGTATTGCTGCTTCTAGGAAGACTGTCTCACCCAGCAATTTACTGTTTTCTTCCTGAGTTTTCTAACAGAACTTCTACATACCTACATCATATCTCTTGTCATAGGTACAGAACATATTCTGCATGCCTTTCTCATCCACAACTGTTGGCCCCTAAAGCTGAGAGATCATAGGAGGCCATATACAGAACACTATGGTAGTCTCCTAAACTCTAGTTTCCAATTGTCTGGGTTCAAATACTTGCTCAGTCACTTACTACCTGTGTACTGCTGAGCAACCTTTTCATTCTCTTTAACTTTTCATTTCTTCATCTGTTAAATAGAAACAGATATAGTACCTACTTCATAGGATTAGTGAGAGAACTTAAATGGGGTAACGTGTATAAAGCAGTTAGACTCAGCAACAAAAATGTGAAAGTAAATAACATGAATCAAGAGCTCATTTTTTGCCAGGCACTGTGCCGACACATAACTGGTGCTTTCATATTGGATTAGAGCCCAGCAAAACAACAGCAAAAATAACAAACATAACTGGTGCTCACTGTATTTTTGCTGAATAAAGAGCTCCAAAATTCTGATTTATTTTGGACTCACGTTTTTCCAACTAGCATACTCAAGTTGTAAGCCACACCATTAGTGAATAGTTCACTAGAGCTGATTGTATATACACAGAGCATTTCTCTCTCTTCCATATTATCATTCTGCTAGATTTTGGGTCACTGAGGGTTTGGATTAGCTCCCTGGTTATTTGCTTATTCTTTTATTCATACATTTGTAGTATTTTATTCTTAAAACAGGGCTTACTCTGGAACAAAGAGGGAAATAAATGATCACTGGAAAGATGGAAGAAAGAACAAGAGTTCAACTCTATTAAGTTGTTTAACTTGGCTGTTAAGTTGTAAGGAAGAAGTTCTACAGCAGCAGCGAGGTCCTTTTAATTTTCTTAGTTTTAGCACTTATTTCAAAGCAGCATGACACAGTCTCTCTAGTTGAGGTAAGCATAATGAAAACTAGCAGTTACCTTTTTTGCATATTATTTCTTAAGTCATACTTTTCTTAACCATTTCCCTGTTATGACTTCTACATTTGGTGGCCTCTTTCTCCTTTATCTGCTCTTGTACCATATGGTAACTCAGTGCTTGACCTTCCTAGGAGCTTCCAGTCAATTTTGAGTCCTCCACTGACTTTAATTCATCTTTCCTTGACCCCCCACCCCCACCCAGATTTCTGTCTCTCTCTTTTTTTCCCCTGAGTTGTTGTCTCACTCTGTCGCCCAGGTTGGAGTGCGGTGGCACACTCACAACCACCCCAGCGTTGACCTGCTGGGCTCCAGCAATCCTTCCACCTCACCTTCCAAGTAGCTGGAACTACAGGTACACGCTACCATGCTTGGCTAATTTTTCATTTATTGTAGAGATGAGGTCTCGCCAAGTCACCCGGGTTAGTCTCAAACCTACAGGCCCAGGCAATCCACTAGCCTTGGCCTTCCAAAGTGCTAGGATTACAGGCTGAGTCATTGAGCTCAGCCTGTCTCCCTTTTAAAATTTAAAGCACTTGAATTTTTGCCCCATGTTTTATATTTTCACATGTGGTCATCTTCCCCCACTAGTTGTGAGCTCCCAAGACAAAGGAGTAACACCACATCTTATTCACATGTTATCTTCCTACATGATTAGCAAAGTCACCACTAGAATTGGCAAGTATTTCTCCGAAATGTAAGCTGTTTTATATATGTATTGCTTACTCTAATAATAAACGCTAACCATTTTTGAGAGCTTATAGTGTAGAAGATGTTGTTAATGACTTTACATACATATTTTCTATGTTCTTCTCAGTAACTCTCTGAATCTTGCTCTTATTATCTTTACATTCTCTTTATTCCAGAACAGAAAACTCAGGCACAGAGAGGTTAAGTTGTTTGTCTAATGTCACACATCTATGAATTGGTAAACACAATATTTGAATCACGGGACTTTGACTCCAGTGATTTTCCTTTGGCCACCATGCTATCTTAAAGAACAAAAGAAATAGAAGAAGAGAGATGATGTTTCTTTGGGGAAAGTGCATCAAGGTCAAACAGCACACAAATATCAGGAAATGCAGAATAGCTCTCCTTTAGAGAGCCCAATCTAGAGGGACTTTACTTCAGCTTAAAGGGTAAACAAGTCAAAAGGCCTTCTCCTAAAAAATAATGTTTTGTGCAGTATACCAAACTTGTCTGTTTGGCTTTCTAAATTCACACCACAGAGAAATTACTGTACCCCATCAATAACCCCTAAATGCAGACCCTTTAAAAAAAAAGTACAAATCATGAGTGATACATCTATGGAGAGCACAAAAGAATCACTGAACTTTATATACAAATTAAAAACTAACAAAATATATTTATATTGTTCTTTTCTTTGACTAATAAACAGAATGATAGAATGATACCTGCAGGCACCCAGAAGGCCACCTCTACATCCAACTGATGCTGGAACCCACTGCCTTCCTTTCTATAAAGGTTAAGTGTAAGTCATGACCCTGGTTTTATTTTAGAAAAAAGACCAGAAGACATTGAAATGTGACTGTTGCTGGTTTTAGAAAACATGATATTATTAGTCTTGATTTGGGATGATTTAATCCCAAATCTCAGAATTACCAAGATGCTTTACAATGAGAGGTTGGAGGAATCATCCAAGGACTCTACCTGTGACAGGCAACATGGCAGCAGATGTGTTAGAAATTATCGAGACCAGACTCAGGAATCATCCTATCAATAAATATTTATTCGGTGCCAAGGTACAACTAGAACTGGCTTGGTGCTTTATTAATAAACTGAGTCTGTGTGAGCCAAGTGCTAAATGTTGGCCCAGGTGTTTACTATTAAATGAAGAAGCACTTTAGTATTCATTGTGTGCTCAGTGTTATGCCAGGCACTTTATACTCAAAATAAACTTACTGAGTGGGTTTGTTTATAATCTCCATGTCATTAGTGAGGGATTGAGTCTTTGTACCCTTCAGGATTTAGTCAAGAAAACTAAAGACTCTCCTAGTCCAAGTAAAATTATTTTTATACAGAAATTAGTCTTGCACAGTTGGGATGTCTTTGAGGAGAAGGAGGATAAAAATCAAGGAAACTTCTAGTAGAATTCCAAAATCAGGAAACCTGTGCACAGAATCTTATCACCAGTGGCACTGAAGCAAGAATTAAAGGTATTCACCCAGAAGAAGCTAAAAGAGCAATCATAGGAAAGTGGCTGCCAAAGATTTCCACTGCCTGCATCACCTATGTGGGTGCTTCTCTAAGCAACCTATGACACTTATATCTGCCCATGTTTCTGCCTGCAACTACCACTAGAGAAGAATTACTCTCCATCTTGCCCAATGTTTAACTCTCACAACCATAGTGAAATCTATCTTTGAACCATACAGGAAAAAGTTTTCTGGGTAAGGATGTTCCAGACTTTTATTCTTCTATACAGGACAAAGGGGCTGGCAATGATGCCATGTTGACAACAGAACATCAGAAATATGCTGATAAATGTGGTGAAACTTGCTTAAGGACATAAAGCCATTATTCACAGGAGTGTCAGAAACGGAACTCAAGAGGGTCTTATCCTAACATGTTTCCACTGAGTGATTCAAATACACCTGGAAATCTTCAAAGAGGAGGTGCAGTTTGAGTTGCTCAGTAGGGGTGGGGTTCTAATGGGTAGGTAGGAGCTCTGTGAATATTCCAATAACTTGACTTGGCCAAAGCAAATATAAGGGAACTAGTGCATAGCAAATCAATTTGAGTGACTATAAATCAAGGTACTTTTTTATCATTTCTTGTCCTTTTCTCCAGTTTCTGGCCCACCTGGGTAGTGAATGAATAATTGCTGAAAATAATGACAATGACCTGTAATCAGCCATGTATAAAAACATCTGGATCCCCTCAGACAGTGACAATGGACTGGAAAGGGCACATGTTATGCTCCTGCCTTCTGTTTTCCATGACTTAAAAACAGGATAAACCAGTGGGGAAAGTCCAAGACCAGCAAAAGTCAATGAGTTACTTCTAATCTCAAAAATTACTAGTTTACAGTGAGGTGGGGCTATTTTGCTTTTTTTTAAAAAAATCGCTTTAAAAAATTTTATGTCTGCATTGATATTTCACAGGAGGGGAGGGAAGAAACAAATATTAAGCAAACCAGATATTTAGATGTACTATGAAATGCACAGTTGTTCTGCATTCAAGAGATACAGGATTTGACAATCATTACCCTGAACACAGCTTTAGCTTGCTGCAGATTTCTTCCCTTCTCTGTCCATTTCCAGCGACAGAGTCATCATGAAGAAAGATGTTCAAAGACATCGCATCTATAACCTTTGCCAAAGGCACACACAATCTTTGGAAGGAATTTTACTTTTCCTGTCACCTTTAATGCTGACTATACTAGCTGAAAGCCGAATTCCAAGTATAAGATCACTGCACGAAGCCTTCCTAAAGATTTTCTTTTTTGAATGTCACTCTCATTTCAGTTCACATTTTCCTAATACAGCACAGATGTACTAATTGGCCTTGCTGTTGACAGAAACAAAACAAAACATTATTTGCCAACACCTCCCATTGAGGCATTCATTCCCAAAATGAGTCCAGGTCTCAGTTCAGGGTAATTAGTTGAGATATACACCAGAAATGCTCAATACACAATTTCCTTGTTCATATACTGAACATGGACGACCATGTTCTTTCTCTGGAAAAAAATCCTGTGCATTTTGCTCTGCTTGAAGTTTTTGAAATAGCATTTAGAGATCCAAGGCATTGTGACTAAATATAAGGCCCTAATAGTCCAGCAACAATAGGGTAAATTATACTGAGGTCAGTATGAGACTCAGATGATGAAAGTTTACATTTTCTCCATACTTTGAGAATTTAGCAGTTTTATTCTTTTATAATCTATGTTTCAGGTAAGATGGCGATGGCACAGGTGGGACTGTGAGATTCTTGAAAAGTGAGTTCCCAGCCGGGCTCAGTGGCTCAGCCTGTAATCCCGCACCTTGGGAGGCTGTGAGTGGATTGCCTGAGCCCACGGGTTTGAGACCCGCCTGGGCAACTAGAGATTCATCTCTACAATAAATCAAAAAAATTAGCCGGGTATGGTAGCACGTGCCTGTAGTTCCAGCTACTTGGAAGGTTGAGGCGGAAGGATTGCCGGAGCCCAGCAGGTCGAGGTTGCAGTGGCTGGAAGCGGCCACTGCGCTCCAGTCTGGGTGACAGAGTGAGACTCCAACTCAAAAAAAAAAAAAAAAGAAAAGTGAGTTCCCACAAAGACTCTTACTTTCCTGCCCCCACTCTCCCACCCACCACCAGCCACACTGGTTCAAGGCCTGGAGACCCTTGGTCCCATGCACAGCCAGCTACTGCAGCCCTTCTGCAGCTGCTGTTCCACCCCAGGTGCCCCAGGCCTGGTGGAGTGGAGCTCCTAGCTCCCTCCCGGGCTGCACCATCTCACCTGGCCCCAAGCAACCCAACGCTGCCTGTGGAGGCCCTTGGATACCGCCTTGTGGAGATCTGGGTTCCCTTGCTACACTGATTGGCCCAGCACTCAGCCGCTGCCAGCTCCCTCCCTGGCTGGATGCCCAGGCCAGTCTCAGGCCATGGCAGCTGGGGAGGACTTCCACACCCATCACTCGGAACTACAGGCACAATTCCCTTCTGGGGCACCCTACCAGGCCCAAGGCCACCACTGCCCATGCAGGCCCCCAGCATCTGTGCCTCCGGGCTCTGCGCTGCCACCCAACCTAAAGCACCCAAAGCTGTGGCTAGTGCTTGATCCTCAGAGTTCCAGGCCCCCACCCTAGGTTCTGGTCCCTGCCCAGTCCCATCTTAAGCTGTCCTCACCCAGGGAGGCTCTAGGTGCCCATCCCTCAGAGATATCAACTCCATTCCTGGCTGAAGTGCCCTGTGGCGGGCCCAAAGTCACTGCCACTGCCCACCACCCATCCTATCCACAGAGTGGAGAGAAAGGACGAGTGAAGAGAAAGGATCAGGAAAAGAGGGGCCGCCACAGCAGCCATTTTCCAGCCAGAGATTTGGATTGCCCCGCCCATCTATGAGCAGCCTCCACCTTGGTTTCTAAGGTAACCTTGCCAAACAGGAAACAAAAGTCCCTCCCCTATGCTGAATCAGATACAGGCAACTCAGTCCTGTGGCAGACCTCTCAGGCAGCAAGCCAAGGGAACCAGCCCAACCTATGAGTAAGCCTATCTGCCTGCAAAGGGGAGAGGCTAGAGATCAGAGCTGAAGAGACTTTAGACACTCAGTAAAGACTCCAAAGCTAGTCTGGCTTCTTATTTTGATTTTTGATTTTATTGTTTTGACTGTTTTGCTCACTTTTGTTTGCTTTTTGAGTTAGACTATTTGTTTGTATTGGGGAAAAGCACATCAAAAGGCATGAATTTATTGGACTGTCTTTGTGTGATTACCGGTATGCTTTAGTGAATCTTGTTTGTTTGTTTTTACTCTTTTCTGGCATTGTGTCTCTTTTCATTCATTACTTGGTATGTATGTCTGTTTTCCCTCTTACTCTTCTCTCTCCAACTTCCTCTTGACACCCTCTTCTTCCATTATTTTCCTTTTTCTTACCTCCTTTGGTTCCAGGGAGAAAACTAAACCCCGCTGCATGGACAGATTGTAAGGTGGTGGGAAGTGGGTTCCGGTATTCTATATACCTGTTGGTGGATACTGGGATCTGCAGATAGATTCTAAATCACAGCTTCCCCCTCAGTTAGATCTCAAAACTGCATAAAGTACAACTCCAAACTACAGTCCAGCCTCAAAAGTGAAAAAAACCAGAGGGCACTCATAAGGAAGAACAGAAGATTGAACAAAAAGAAGTAAAAGCAACCCGACCTTCCCTGAAAAACAGAATTAAAGAAGGGGAGGGAAAGCAGGAGAGAAAAATCTACAAAATGAAGAAAAGCCAAAGAAAGAATATGAGTCTCTCAAAGACCCCTGGGAGGTCAGACACTGAGAAAACTGACTTTGGAATACAAACAATGAAGAGCCCCCAGAATGACTGGTCTCAAACTATAAACCCAGATATCAAGACATTAATGGAGAGATTACAATGAATTGACGAGAGACAAAAGGAAAGTAGGAAGTAGTTGATAACTGAGATAACAGTAGTAAAGAATACTATAAATGAAGTAAACAAACTGATAAGCATGGAAAGTAGAATTAGCCAAGCAGAAGAAAGAATCTCAGAATTTGAGTACCAAAATATGGAACCAATCCAAACTGTCCAAACCATAGAAAATAAGCTTAAAAAGACAGAACAAAACCATCAAGAGAGCAATTACTTCAAGATACCAAACCTAAGAGTAATTGGACTTCCTGAGGCAGAAAGAGACACAGAGTCCACTCTGGAAAAAACATTTCCTGAGATTATCCACGAAAACTTCCCTCATCTCATCAGTAATGTGAAAATTCAAACCCAAGAAATTCAGAGAAACCCTGCAAGACAACAAATGAGAAAACCAACTCCCAGACACATAATAATTCACCTCAACAAAGTAGGTATAAAAGAAAAGATCCTAAGGCAGCAAGAGAAAAAGGTCAGATTACCTACCATGGAAGACCAATTAGAATAGCAGCAGATTTATCTACAGAAACCCTTCAGCCTAGGAGAACTTGGAGCCTTATCTTCAAAGTTCTAAAAGATAAGCAATGTCAACCAAGAATAACCTACTTAGCCAAGCGAAGCTTCATCAGTGAGGGAGAATTAAAATCTTTCCCAGATATCCAATCCCTAAAAACTTATGCTGCCACCAGACCACCTCTACAAGAAACACTTTAGAAAGTATCAAACACAGAAGAAAAGGAAAAAAGAACAACAATGTTCTTCACAAGAGTACAGGAAAGAGATTTAAAACACACATGAACCAACCCCCAAACCAAAATAAAGGCAACAAACAGGAGAAACAACAATTCTATAAGAACCTTGTGATAGGGATCAACTCTCATGTTTCAATAACTAGCCTGAATGTGAATGGACTAAATGCACCACTGAAAAGACATAGAATGGCAAAATAGATAAAATATCACCAGGCAACAATATATTGCCTTCAAGAGACTCATTTCACTAGAAAGGACACTCACAGACTCAAAGTAAGAGGATAGGGAAAAAATTTTCAGGCAAACGAAACACAAAAGAAAGGAGGAGTCATGATCTTAATCTCAGACAAAATACCCTTTCAGCAATCAAAAATTAAAAAATATACAGAAGGCCACTACATAATGATATGTAGTGTTCAATCCATAACTGGGGACGTTAATACCCCACTCACAACCCTGGACAGATCATCAGGACAAAAAATCAGCAACAAGATCTGGATCTTCAATGTGACTCTTGACCAAATGGACTTAATTGATACCTACAGAACACTCTACCCAATGATCCAGAATATACATTCTACTCGTTACCACATGGAACATACTCTAAGATCAACCACATACTTGGCCATAAATCAAGCATAAACAAATTTTAAAAGATTGAAATTTTGTCATGCACCTTCTCGGGCCACAGTGGAATAAAAATAAACATCAACAACAACAAGGATCCCTCCAACCCCACAATGACATGGACACTAACATATTGCTAAACAACTCCTAGGTCAATAATGAAGTCAAAACAGAGATTAAAAGATACCTAGAAGCAAATGAAAATGAAGAAACATCTTACCAAAATCTCTGGGATGCCATGAAATCTGTAGTAAGATGGGAAATCAAATCTCTACAAATGCACATGAAGAAAATGGAAGGATGACAAATTAACAGCCTAACAGGTCATCTAAGGAAGCTAGAAAAACAAGATCACCAAAGCCCTAACTGCAGCAGAAGAATCCAGATCACCAAAATAAAAGCCCAAATCTGGGACATAGAAGACAAAAAGATAATACAAAAAAATCAATGAAACAAAAAGTTGATTCTTTGAAAGGATAAACAAGATCGATGGTCCCCTAGCAAAACTGACCAAGAAAGAGAGAGAAAAAGCCCAAATAAACAATCAGAAACACAAAAGATGAAGTCACATCTAACCCTGAAGAAATACAAAAGACCATTAGAGACTACTATGTATACTTGTATGGAAACAAACTTGAGAACCTTAAGGAAATAGAGAAATTTCTGACATCACACAACCTGCCTAGGTTGACACAAGAAGAAATCGAGACCCTAAATAGACCAATACCATTCAAGGAAATTGACTATGTAATAAGAAAACTACCTACAAAAAAAAGCCCTGGACCAGATGGCTTTCCAGCAGAATTCTATAAGACATTTAAGGAGGAGCTGATTCCAATTCTACTGAAAGTATTCTGAGCAATTGAGAAATATGGAACTCTCCATATTTTATGTAGCCAACATCAAATTGATACCTAAGCCAGGTAAAGATCCAACAAAGAAAGAACTACAGGTAAATATCTTTGATGAACATAGAGGCTAAAATTCTCAACAAAATCCTCGCAAACCGGATTCAACAACACATCTCAAAAATCATCCATCATGACCAAGTAGGCTTCATCGCTGGGACGCAAGGCTGGTTCAACATTCGCAAGACCACAAATGTAATTAAATACATTTACAGATATCAAAGCAAAAACCACATGATTATATCATGAGATGCAGAAAAAGCTTTTGATAAAATCTAGCACCCCTTCTTCATAAAAACCCTTGATCATCTAGGCATACATGGAACATATCTCAAATTAGTAAAAGCCATCTATGAGAAACCCACAGCCAACATACTCCTAAACAGACAAAAAATTGGAACCATTTCCCCTGAAAATGAGAACAAGACAAAGATGCCCACTCTCTCCCCTCCTGTTCAATATAATATTGGAAGTCCTAGCTAGAGCAATCAGAAAAAAGAAGGCAATCAGGGCTATCCAAATAGGAAAAGAGGAAGTCAAGTTATCTCTCTTTGCAGATAACATGATTGTGTACCTTGAAAACCCAAGAGAATCTGTACAGAACCTCCTTGTACCCATAAAGGACTTTGGCAAAGTCTCCGGGTATAAAATAAATGTGCAAAAGACAATTGCATTTCTTTACACCAATAATAAACAAACAGAAACCCAAATAGAAAGCACAGTCCCATTCACGATAGCCACACACAAAAAATGAAATACCTTGACATCTTCCTAACCAGAAACGTGAAAGACCTTTATAATGAAAACTACAAAACACTGCTCAAAGAAATCAAAGATGGCACAAACAAGTGGAAAACTATCTGATGCTCATGGATTGGAAGAATCAACATTGTGAAGATGTCTATCTTACCTAAGGCAATCTACAGACTTAATGCAATACCCATCAACTAACAGCCGCATTCTTCTCAGAGCTAGAAAAAAACAACACAGGAATTCATATGGAAACACAAACAACCAAGAATAGCCAGAACAATCCTCAGCAAGAAAAACAAAGCAGGAGGTATCATAATACCAGACTAAACTTTACTATAAAGCTACAATAACCAAAACAGCTTGATATTGGTACAAGAACAGGCATACAGACCAATGGAATAGAATTGAGATTCCAGAAGCAAAACCCCAATTTCTCAACCAACTCATCTTTGACAAAGCCTCCACCACCCACCACTGAGGAGAGGAGAAACTATTCAGTAAATGGTGCTGGGAAAACTGGCTGACCACAAGCAGAATTCAAACAAGACCCCTATCTATCCCCATACACAAAAATTAACTCTAAATGGATCAGAGACCTAAATGTAAAACCTCAAACCATAAGAATTTTGAAAATGCTGGGCACACCCTTATGGAAGTTGGAACTAGCACCTAATTCCTGAGCAAAACCTGAAATGCATGGGCCATAAGAGATAAGATAGACAAGTGGGATCTCATTAAACTGACAAACTTTTGCAGAGCCAAAGAAAGCATCAAGAGAGCAGGGAGACAGCCCACAGACTGGGAAAAAGTATTTGCCAACTCCATATTTGAAAAAGACCTAACATCTAGGATCTACAAGGAACTCAAACATGCTGAAAAGGAAAAAAAAAAAAAAAACAACCCCATTACAAAGCAGGCAAAAGTCATGATCAGACACTTCCCAAAGAAGACATACAAGCAGCCAAGGGTTACATGAAGAGATGTTTAACCTCACTAGTCATCAAAGAGATGTAAATTAAAACTAGACTGAGATACCACCTAACTACAGTCAGAATGTCCATTATCAATAACTTGAAAAATAACAGATGCTGGAGAGGATGTGGTGAAAAGGGAACACTTCTCCACTGTTAGTGGGAGTGTAAACTAGTGCAGCCTCTGTGGAAATCAGTGTGGCGATTCCTAAAAGCTCTAAAAATCGACCTTCCATATGACCCTGCAATCCCCCTACTGGGAATATATCCTGAAGAATTCAAATCACTCTATAAAAAAGATATCTGCACATGTATGTTTATCGCAGCATTGTTTACAATAGCAAGATCATGGAACCAACCATGCTGTCCATCAGAAGAGGACTGGATTAAAAAAAAGTGGTACATATACAAAATGGAATATTACGCATACACAAAGAAGAATAAAATCATGAATTTTGCAGCAATCTGGATAAAATAGAAGTTTATAATACCGAGTGATCTCTCACAGAAACAAAGATCTGAGTATCACATGTTCTTACTCATTATTGGACCTTGAACAACTATCGTAATACTATAAGAAAAGGATTGACAGTGGCAGGGAACTATGGGGGGCGGGCAGGAGGGGAAGGGAGGTGGGACTAATGGTAGTCGATATCTGTCTGGGGACAGGGGGGCATGCCTCATCAACAAGGGTACCTGCACAATGCCTAGTTGTATACCTAACCCTTAACTGTACCCCACAATTTTAAAATAAAAAATATGTTTAAAGAAAGAACAAATTGTACAATTACAATAAATATTTGAAAATAACCTTCAAAAAAAATCTACATTTCACAACGCTCTCCTAATCAGTGCCCCTTTCCCTCTTGTAGTGAGACAGGAAAACAAAGATAATCAAGAAACCAAACCCTACGAGCCTTATCTCAAATGAAAAGTTGCCTTAACCAACCCTTCTGCTTCTGTAAACATGCTTTGCAACACCCTATGTAATGGTGATGTTTGTCAACTCTTGGTCCTCAGTTTAAAATGATAAAACCAGCCCAGGCTCAGTGGCTCTGCCTGTAATCCCAGCATTTTGGGAGGCAGAGATTAGTGGATTACCTGAGACCACGGGTTCAAGACCAGCCCAGGCGACTTGGTGAGACTGCATCTCTACAATAAATTTTAAAAATTGCAGGGCATGGTAGCGTGCACCTGCAGTTCTAGCTACTTGGAAGACTGAGGTGGAAGGATCACCAGAGCCCAACAGGTCAATACTGAGGTGGCTGTGAGTGTGCCACTGCACTCCAGTCTGGGAGATGGAGTGAGACTCCAATTCAAAACAAAAATCAATTAATTAATTAAAATAAAATTATAAAACCACCCATGACAACAGCCCAGGGCTGAAGATGCAGCCCCAGACCTGTTACACCCAAAAGTCTTCAATGGAGTCCACTGAATTTGTATAAAAACAGCCTGTAACTGAGGATCAGGGCTCAGGTTTTGGGTAACTACTCCGCCTGAGACTTCTGGAATAAGTGCTCTCAATTGGTGCCTGTTCTGAGTTTGGCCACACTCTGTTTGTTCCTGCTCCTGGTGAGCTGCAACACTTGTTGCAACATTTGTACACACAACAAGGCCAGTTGTCTCACACTGGTTGCCAACTAGCCACATCTATCTTATAGATGTTTTATTTTTCAAAAGCAATTCTAAGGAAAAATTGCAAAATTCGCAACTACCAAATGAAGATGGCACCAAAATTCAGATAATTTGCAACAGTAGGCCTCCATTCTTGCACAGAAACTGACTGAAATTACAGAGCTTTTACCTCTTTTTAGTGAAGAAGATCCTCAATGCAACATTCTCCCAGCCCTGTCTACCTCCCTGTGTTACCCACAGTGTGACTCACAGACTAGCAGGTCGGCAACACCTGGAAGTTTATTAGAAATGCAAATTCATGGGTCCCTCCCCAAGCTATCTAATCGGAATCTTTAAGGGAAAAGTCCTGCAATCTGAGTTAGACAAAATCTCCAGGTGATTCATATGTATATTAGTTTGACAAACCCTGCTCTATTCTAATTCATTCATCTGCCCAACATTGGTTAGCATTTAGATTTGTACCACCAACCTGGGTCCCACAAGCACTGTTGGTTCCCTGAGTTTTATTACCTTAGGGATCAGATGAGAAAAGCAAAAACAAAAACATTGTTTTTTTTATCCCCAGCATGTCAATCATAATTGAAACTATTTATCCCCCTCACTCCTCATCCTGGATTATATTGCAAGCACCCATTGCTTTGTGTTCTACCAGAAAATGTTGACTTAGTGGTAATGGGTGAGTAAAAGCTATTGACACCTTTGGTTATTAGTCAGTGAAGTATCCCTGATTTGTTTTGCTCTCGAGGATCACTGAAAACTGCCAGATTTATTTTTTTGTTTGATGAAGTTCAGTTATTGTGTCACTTAGATTTTATCTTCTCCCCAAAGGGCAGCAAACTGGTCACAAAACCAAAGAGAGTGCGAAAGAGAGTGGTCTTTTCTCTTCCCCAACCATGCTTAATCACATGAGGTCCTGTGGCTACAGCCATGTGCCTACATTAGAGTGTAAAGTCAGACCTCTCCCAGCAGTGACAGAAGCTCAGCATCCTTCATTCACCATTCAAAGCTAGATCCCATCTGCCCCAAAAAGCAGGTTTAAATGGCAGCCCCACTGAGTAACGTTATAGACTGATAATAGCTCTGTTAGATGCTATGTAAAGCATCTTGGCTAAACTCTTCATTACCATTTGAAAACATCAGATGCTTTAGAATTGCTTCAGGTCTTTAAAAATCCCATCTTCTACTTCTGGCAGGACTAAGAGATTCAGTAAACTGGAGTCACGCCTCAGCTCAGAGATTCAAAATCACTACGCCATGTAATGGTATTTCACATCTCTCTTTAGATCACCCAAAGCTGAATAGTCTAATTGTTCATGCTCAATTTATTTGTGCTCCTTGGTTGCATTCACATAGGCCGTGTGGACAGTCTAAAGGGAGAACAGAGTGTAAAAAACATTCCAATTAGCAACTGGTAGTTACAGTAATTGAGAAATCAGACTAAAGGTTAAGGTATTGATTCGTTTTGATATTATATATGCTGTGAAATTTTCTGATGGTTAAACCGCCACTGAGATCTACTGAGGTAATAATAAACACTTAATAATGTTTCGCACAACACCACAGATTTGAAATGCATTTTAAAATATGCACTTTTCTGCTCTGCTGTAAATTAGCATACAGGGATTCTGCAGACCGTGGTATTACAGTGTAGAGCCAGGGATATTTTCCTGTTAATAAATTCAGAATGAACATCTGTCTCCTTGTCTTTTTTCACTAAAACTGAACTTACATACAGTCACTTAGGCAGGATATGGTGACTCATGCATGCAATCTTAACACTTTGGAAGGCTGAGGCAGAAGCATCACTTGAGGCCAGGAATTTGAGGATGGCCTGGACAACAGAGCAAGATCTTGTCTCTACAAAAAAAAATTAAAATTAGCCAGGAACAGTGATGGATGCCTATAGTCACAGCTACTTGGGAGTCTGAGATGGGAGAATCACTTGGGTCCCGGAGTTTGAGACTGCATCGAAACATGATCACAGCACTGCACTCCAGCCTGGGTGACAGAGCAAGACCCTTTCTTAAAAAGTAAATAAATAAATAAAATACAGTCAATTTTTCTCAAGCCCCAGGCCAAAACTGCTATGGTTATCTCTGAGCTTGACAGAAAAATAAACACACAAAAACCTCTAGGTATAAGGCACTAGAAGTTCGTTTTGGTGAATAAAGAGAAAGTTTAGCCTATAGCAGCTACTGGTGTTTGTTCCTAAATGAGTGAGGATACTAACGTCCTGGGTCCCCTCAGGAAGAATGTTGCAAAGGACTGTCATGGAAAAAAAAAGACAGAGAATATATTTTCTGAGTTTCTACCTTGCAACATTTCTCAGCACAACTGAAAGAATACATCTCAAGGCACAAGGATTTCAGAGAGCAAACCAGGGAGGGCTGATCTGTGTTGGATAAATTCCAAACTGTTTATTTTCTCATTCAAGGCCTTCCAGTTTTGGTCTCTGCCTCTAACTTTGTCTCTACCACTCTGCAGCAGAGACTGAAGATACGAATAGAAATATTTACCAGTACAAGGAGATGATACACAGATGTTAATGAAATCACTGGGGGTAGTTTACTGGGCTGTTGAAGGTAATTTCTCACATAACCAAATGGCTATAATAGGGAAACATCCTGAAACAAACTCTTTAATGTCTGTGTGTATGCAGCAGAGGATAATTGGGAAGTTAATGTGCTATGCAAAGTAGATATTCATTCATTTGGTGTGGTGTAAGATGTAGTACTGAAAATTGGAACTTTTGTGCCTCTCTGTCTGCCCATTTGGTTCCCTTGCCCCAAGCCCCCATCTCTGCCAAGTTAGCCTCCCTTTGAAAGTCAAGAGTAAAGTTTTTAGTTTACCTCCTCTTAGCATCTTCTCAGGCCTCCCACACTGACTCATTTCTACTCAGAGAGAACCACAGGAATGCCTTTGTTAGAAAAATTAGCACTAGAATAATTAGTTTATTCACTCTTTGTTTATGTTCTTGTGTAGCTCACTGGATTATAGCTCCTTAAAGCAGAGAACATGTTATATTCTTTATTGTATTTACTTTAAACCCCCTTTCAAATGTGCCTTTCATATAGCAAAGAGATCACCATCTGTTTCTCTATCTTTATTAATAACCTACCATTATCCCTTGTAGCTAATACATGTTTGCTGAATGAATACATGAGTCAACATGCCTGGAGAGCTTGGTTGAATCTACAAAAGTTACCTATTTCTTTATGTGTTTTTAATGAGATAATTTAGTGATTAGAGTGTTATGGTCTAAAAATCATAAATGATTTATGTGTTATATAAATGTATTTATTTATTCATTTCGCAAGTACTTGCTATGTCAGTAATATGAACAGGACGCTAGGAAAACACAAGCATTTTTGGAGTCAGGACCCATCAAGAATAAAAGTATGTTGTCCAAAATGTAGCTAAAGAATTCAAAAAAAATATAAAGTAAGGTCATGATCAAGACACTATAATTTAGCTTCTAACTTCCTATTACCACTCATGACTTCAGAAAATGGTAAAGTGAAGAAATTCCTAGTAGACACAAGATACAGAATACACAATGCACTGCCATTAATCCTTCTCAAGTTTCAGTTCAAACTTCTGACACTAAGATAATATTTTTTGTAGAGGAGAATTTATTCCAACAAAATCTCAACTGTTTGTCCCGTGCGGAAACTCAGATTCCAGTAATGATCTGGTACTAATCAATAGTCAGATCTGGACTCATGAGACTCATGTACCTGTTTGCATATCTACTTGGGAAACTTCTTTTAAAATAAACAATATTGGACAGGTGCGGTGACTCACGTCTATAATCCCAGCACTTTGGGAGACCGAGATGAGAAGATTGCCTGAGCTCATGGATTTGAGACCAGCCTGGGCAAATTGGTGAGACCTCATCTCTACAGTTAATCAAAACATTAGCCAGACATGGTGGTGCACGCCTGTAGTCCCAGCTACTTGGAAGGCTGAGGTGAAAGGATTGCCTGAGCCAAACAGGTCAAGGCTGCGGTGGCTGTGAGTGTACCACCACAGCCTGGGTGACAGAGTTAAGCTGGAGTCTTACTCCAGCCTGGGTGACAGAGTAAGACTCCAACTCAAAATAAATGAACAAACAATATTGCTTCTACCCAATGAACATTGGCTAGGTTCAGTCTTCTTGAGGAAACTTCTTCTATCTGAAAATGGGAGTCTCTTCAAATAAAGTTTGCAGTCCCAGTCTTGATAAAGAGCCTCATTTACCATGTCAATCCATTGTATTCCTAGATACTGCTCATTTCATATAACAAATAGTTTCTTGAAATAATTTAGCACAAACACCATGACTATCAACAAGGAAAAAAAGAACACAGCAATTGATAACACAACTCTGAAAAAATTAATAATCCCTCTTTCTGGTTTTCACTTAGAGCAAGGTACACAATAACCTTACGGTCAATCCCCTGCCCCAACCTACTCTAGCAACTCTACTGAATGAGCAATTAGCTAAACTGCATATTGCAAGCCAAGCAAACCCTACCATGATAAAAGAATTTGTTCCATGTTATCTTTTCCTTTGCCTGCCAAATATTAGAAAATACAAATTTGAGTGAATGAATTATCTACAATACAAAGTGCTGATAATTTCTTAATATGCCCCCTCCACATGCAAGGAGACAGTAAAGAAGCTAGAATGAGTGTCTTGTTACAAAAACTCATCTCTATGTTTCATGCAAGAAAAATATAATGACAATCTTGAAAATTGACTGACGAGAGACCTAGACTTAATTTGGGGCTTAGAAATAAGTGTGGCCGGGCTCGGTGGCTCAGCCTGTAATCCCACGCCTTTGGGAGGCTGAGGTGAGTGGATTGCCTGAGCCTGCAGGTTCGAGACCTGCCTGGGCAGCGAGACCTCATCTCTACAATAAATCAAAAAATCAGCCGGGCGTGGTAGCGCATGCCTGTAATTCCGGCTACTTGGAAGGCTGAGGCGGAAGGATCGCTGGAGCCCAGCAGGCGAGGCTGCGATAGCTGGGATCGGCCACTGCACTCCAGTCTGGGCGACCGAATGAAACTCCAACTCAAAAAAAAAAAGAGTAAATGTCAAGTCATCCCCAACAAAGGTCGGCTGAAAGATCAAACATGCAGAAGTATCTGCCTACAGCTTTCTCAAAGGGGGAGACTTCGACTGGTTGGGATTCTTGGGGGGAAAAAATAGAAGACAAATTCTGAATTTAAAAAATTGGGTACACTGTGACAGAAATATATTTCTAGACTGAAATGTATAACCTTCATTGTCACTTTGTTTTGCCTTTGGACAAAACTGAGACAAAAGTGCCCGGAAGACCAGTCTTCGGAACAGTCTGAACAAGTAGAAAAAAGGTGGTCAATCCTTTCACTTTCCTCACAGTGTCCTCAGTTGGGAAAGGCCTAATTTCAAGACACATGCAGCCTCCCAACTTGCTTCCTACCACCTAGAAACCCAACTGTGATTTTGGCATGTCACACATAGGTTGGCTTTGTCTTTACCGCCCACCATCACAGGGTCCTCAGCTCTCTTTTGCTCTATTTTCTTATGTGATTCTCTAATTCCTCCATCTATTACTGAGTTCTTAGCTCGTTTTTCGTTCCTATCATACCACCTTATCAGTAGCACTCTAAGTGATATTTTAATTAGTTATAGCCTTAAAATACAATAATGTAAAAATGGACTTTTAATTATAAGGAACTTTTTCTGTTATTATTATTTAAAGTTGTGCCTAATATTCCAAATGTTAATCACTTTGCATTTCTGGCAATAGTTAATGCAAGGTAGGTCTCAAATTGTTGGTGCATGGAGTTGGAAGCATGAATGAATGATTTTGGCACAACTTTATTTTGGCTACAAGGTTAGAGAGAAAACTCACTCAACTCATCTCGGGAAAACAAATTCTTATAATGCATGATGTAGAACTAACATCAGGGGCCAGATTCAATACCTTATATGTTATTTAATTTAGTCTTTACTAATTTTACAGATAAGCAAAGTAAAGTTCAAAGATAGGTTAAATAATTTACATCCAAGAACATATTTGTTGCAAATTTCTGAACCAGGATTCATAGTTGTCTGCCTTGTTGATAGACATCTACATAATACGAACTGAGTAGGAAAGAAGGAAGGGTCAAAAAGAATTCAAGCCCCAACTGCATAAATTCCCTACAAACTCTCCAAGAAGACTTGAAATTTCAGGATAAAAGTTTCAATCCCTTTGCTTAAAACATTGCTCCATTAAAATTAAAATATAAGTGATAGTGGAAAGATTAACTATCTTCTCTGTCATTGCCACATTCATGACAGCTACCTTTGGATGTCTTTCTGAAGTTAACTTTGATAGGCAAAAAAAAATCAGTGTTCCAGAGGGAACTCGTATCTATACAGAGAACCTCTGACGTCTTAGGGGAGAGGGCCGGGAAGCTGCTTTGGTTTGTTGGTCTTGGCACTGTGTATGTAATACATGTCCTTTGTGAATGTTCCCGAAAAAGGGGTCATAACAAGAAAACCTAATCTGAAAAAGAATTAGAGAAGGATAAAAATTGAAATACCTCAACTTTGACTCAGAATATATTTTTACACTAATCCCTAACTCTTAAAGAGATGTTTATGCTACCTGTTTAATGCTGCCTACATGGCCAGTTTCACAATAGTTAATTCTTGGTCTCTTTGTATATACTGCATTTCTTAAGGATTATTAGCATAGAGATTTTTGTCTTCAAATATGGCTCCTTGTTCATAATAATTCAAGAGCAAACACATTCATGCTATACAGTTTAAAGGCGCACTCACTCTAGAACCAACTAGGGACCATCCAAAGATCATAGAGTAGGTCTACAGATTTTAAACAGCTGTGTCTTGGTTAGAAAAAAAAATAAAAAGAAAAGAAAAGAAAGGAGGTATGAAGAAAGGAAAAAGAAAGGGAAGAAGGGAAGGAGGCAGGGAGGGAAGGAAAAGTTTATCTCAAAACTCTTTTATTCTATAGATTGGATTTATCTTGCCTATTTCCAGAGACTTCAAACAATACTATCTGCATAGCACATTGCAACCGGATTGAACACTACCTCAAGTTCCATATTGTTATTGGGAATTTCTATTTTCTTGTGTACAAAATTTTATTCCTCAGTACGTAAAGCAGTTGAACTTTGTCTCTATAAGAACTCTAATACTCAAAATTATTTTCAACTCAGTTATTGCCTGCAAAGAAATAAAGAAGTTAAATATCATGGATGACTGATAAATCTCAACTATGATGACGATAATTGGAAATGACGGTTGAGACTATTTTTGCTAATGAGTATCTGAAAGACATAATTGAAATTGAGTGACTGTTACAATTTCCAAGTAGCATGTGTGTGTATTTTTGCTTCTTTAATTTTAGCATCATTATACCGTTGTGTGTCTGTACACACACACACACACACACACACACACACACACTAGTCTATAATTTTGAGATTTTTTGGTTTAATTTTACCCAAAGGGCTTATAATGTATTATTTAAAAATTTTTTTTTTGTCATTTCTACCCTTCTATCCCCAAGAGAGAGGTCAATAATGCATCTTTAAAGGTAGTATTTCCTAAGTCTCATAACTCACCAGGCCTTCTACTGAAACTCAAAGGCTTCCCAGAATGGCAGTGTCCTCATGCTTGGGAACCTCATAAGTATCTATGGGGACTATCAACAGAATTTTTATTTCACTCTCCTTGTAAAGTTGGCAGAAACCACATTACTGTAACAAGTCATAGTCTCAGAGGAGAACAATAGCATTCTCAACCTTGCTTGGGTCAGACTCTGTTGACTTAAGTGTCTGGTAGTATTTTGAGGAACTTAGTGTCTTCTTTTTAAGAAAAAGAGTATATATGGACCCATGAAGTAGTTTCATAATACACATTATAAAAGTTATTTAATATATGTGTTCCATTGTTGTTTAACTTTTGCTTTTAAAAAAAAATGTGCAGAGGTCAAGTAGGGAAATATATCAAACAAAATATATTACAACTTTGTATATGCAGATCTTGGTATGTTTACATGATAATTACTTTAAATTCAACAATAATAATCCAACAATCTTCTTTTGCTAATGAATCTCATGATCTACTGACATGAGATGTTCAAGAGGAAAAAAATAGAAAATAAAAGTATCTTTATGATGAACATGGACTTCGGACCCATCACCAAATCTTCAGAGTGAATGATGGTGGCGTTTATTTGGAAACAGAATTCATGCACTTTAGAGGCTTTGAATCCATGTAGCATCCTATAAGTCAGAATAGTGATGGGAATTTTTAGTTAATTAGGGCATAATGAAGAGCATTCAAAGGTTGACAAAGACCTTCTGTTTAGTTGTGTATAATAAATCTGGGTTAATCCACCCAGTAGAGAGGGCTATAGGTTTAAGAGTTCTACCTGCCACCTCAAGCAAATAGGGTAAGTCTTAAGACTCATCTATCTGTATATCTTTAGGAGTTGCTTGCTATAGCAAGATATATACCTATGCTATATCAAATATACCTATGCTATATCTATTTATCCATTCATCTACTTATCTATACTTTTATAATCATCATAATATAGAAATTAGACTACTGAATTGGGGCTTGGGTGTAGAAAGTAAACACAGGGAAAGTTGTATTTAACTCCAGGATATGGGGGGAAAGTGAAGAAACTGGAAATAAATACTTGATATATATTTTCAAAAGTTTGAAAAATTCTAAATTTTACAGGAAGCTCAAAAAATCCTTTGTCTTGTGTAACAACATAGTTGGAATGGTAGAATATTTTGCTAAGTGAAATAAATGATACACAGAAAGACAAATACTGCATGTTCCTACATTTATGTGGAATCTAAAATAATTGAACTCATAGAAGTAAAGATTAGAATGGTGGTTACCAGAGGCTGGAGGTTGGGAGGATGGGGAAATGCTAACCCAAAAGTATGAAGTCTTAGTTAGACAGAAGAAATGAGGCTCTTTTTTTGTTTTGTTTTTTTGGTTTTCAGTTTTTGAGATCTGTTGCATAGTGTTGTGAATAGCACTAATAACTGAGTACTGAACGTTTCAATATAGCTAAGAGAGTAAATCTCAAATGCCAAATATTTGAGGTGATGAATAGACTATCTTGATTTAATCCTTCCACATTGTATTAAAAAATAAAAGATCACTTTGTACTCCATAAACACATACAACTATAATTTATCATATATAACCTGGGTGACAAAGTGAGACTCCAACTCAAAAAAAAAAAAATAGAGTAAGTTTTCTTGTTTTTTGGGGAGAAATTGAAGCAAGTTCACGTTGCACTTGGAAAGTTCTGAGTTACTGTGCAGAGTGATTCCTGGGGTTGAGGTGGTTAGAGTTGTGGCTAATATGCATATCTATTTCCAAAATTCTGGCACTAGCAGGTTGTTTTGAAGATGACCTAAAGGACCCCTAAGGAAAATGGTAAGGTTGGCAACGAAGTACTCAGTATACAGAAATCAAAACTTAAAAAAAAAAGGAGACAAAAGAGACTTAGATGCTTGAAATGAGTTCTAAAAGTTGATTTTTAGTAGAACAGATACCTTCAGTTGTCTTCTGATCCACCCACAATGGAGTCAGTAATCCCAGTTTACCAAGGATAGAGAAAAACAAGATATTAAGTATAGGTCATAGGAAAGTCAATACCTACAGGAACAATGGGAAAATGTTCTTTCCTTCTCCTGTCAAGAAAAATATAGAGAGCTGTAACCAGCAAAGCAGAGTCTACCATGACTAGGATGTGAAAACATGATACAACTCTTGTTTGAGAGCCTTACAGTAAAATAAGAAGTAAGGTTAGGTGGTGTCACAATGGAAACCAGCTCCAATTGGACCTTTTTAGTGGCTCCCAAGCAGATTGTTTAAGGGTCCAGTAATCTTACACTTCAGGAAAGAATTTTAATTTTGTTATTGTTTTTGTTGTAGAGATGGGACCTTGTTATTTTGCTCAAGCTTATCCTGAACTCCTGATCTCAGTGATTCTCCTGTTTCAGGCTCCCGAAGCCAGGGGATTACAAGCATGAGCCACTATACCCCACCAAGAGAGAATTTTGGTAACTTTGGAAGTGGTAGCTCAGAACCAAACATATTCTAATTACTCTCTATGTTACTTTTATACTTTCAAAAAAATTATTTCCAAGCTATATCTAACTAGAATAAGATATGCAATGAATGATAATCTGGTTTGTTGCAGATTCATGAGTTGCCTCTGCCAGTGAAGCCATATTATCTGTACACTCTATAAACTTTCTGTAGGGGAAGCAGCTATTTCAAGATATTTTCAGTGGGTTCTTCATAATAGAATAGCAGAATGTAAGATTAGCAATGATCTTTTCATATTTCTTTAAGATTTTTTTTAATCGACCAACTAATGAAATAGGAAAATTGCTACACAATTAATTTCACGACTTTCACTTAGTATGGTATCTACCCCCTTCCTGCTCTCCATCCCTGGTGTAACAATAGATTTCATCACAACCATTTTAATAAATAGCAAGCATTTGGCAATATAAATTTATATTATCTTAAACTTTCAATCTTAAGTATTTGGAGCATAATAACCTCATGCAAGGGGTGAAATCATTTTATGGCTAATATGAACATCAAAAACATATATAGTTAATGCAACCATTTACAGATAAAAATTGGCTTAAGGATATTATGCAACTTTCCTAGATTCAGTAGTGCCAGAAGGACATTTTAATATTTTGATTTGGAGTATTATATTTTGTTAAGGTTAATGTAAGTTTTATCTTAATAAAATGTAGTAAGAATAATAATAGTAATGATTCCAAATTTTTCGTTGCTCCATTTTTATTTATTTATATTTTTTTGAGTTGGAGTCTCACTCTGTCACTCAGACTGAAGTGTAGTGGTTGCTCCCGGCCACCACAGCCTCAACCCGCTGGGCTCCGGTGATCCTTCTGTCTCAGCCTTCCAAGTAGCTGGAACTACAGGCGCGTGCTACCATGCATGGCTAATTTTTTGATTTATTGTAGAGATGAGGTCTCGCCAAGTTGCCCAGGTGGGTCTCGAACCCGCAGGCTTAGGCAATCCACTCATCTCGGCCTCCCAAAGCGTGGGATTACAGGCTGAGCCACCGAGCCCGGCACTCCATTTTAATATACTTTCAGAAATCAAAATTCTTAAAGCAAGTGTTTCAATCATAAACTAAATTTCTGGTTCTAAGTTAAAATTAATTCAAAATATCACCGGACCTCTGATGTGGTATTTAATGGTATGGATGAATATATTTGAATTCATGAATTTGAAGTAAACAGAAATAAAATGATTTTACAATTGGAATTATTGAAAATAAATGTTCATGGTTCACTTCAGAAAGCTTCACTTAAAAGGAAGAATAGCTATATACTTCCTCATATCCTTAATGGATACCTAGAAGGAGGAAAAATTATTAGATTCAGAATTCTAACATTTACAGACCACAGAGTATGGTAGTACGGGTCACTTCACCAGATCACATAAACAGATCCCAGGACAGAAACAAATTAGACAAAATGCTGCACGTGATGCAATGCATATGCTTTGCTGTGTCTGCTTTGGCTCAGTGATTAAGTGGGGCTAGATGAGCAGCTGGCCTATTCAGATTGAAAATAGCTGCCCTTGACCCAAAGGAAGAAAAATGAAGTACCATGTAATGGAAGGCAGGGAAAGACAAAAGGAAATGTTATGCCATATTTGCACAGGGCACAAACAATGAATCTATTACCCTAAGAACAGTGTGGAAGGGTAGAAGGATGGAGATGCCAGAGAACATATGGGAAGCTTCCTTTATGTATAACTTGTGGTCAGGAATAGAAATTCATTTCCTTCACTCAATTTTTCTTCTTCTCTTCTCTTTCCCCATGCCCCTCTCCTAATTCATTGAATGCCAAACTAAAGAAAAGATATCCCCATTAGTTACGTAGATTTAAACCCTGAATTATTATAACCCTAAAACCAGAAGCACAGCCATTATATACACTTCATTCATTAATATATGTATTAGTATAATGAAAATCTGTTAAGTAAAAGGTTGTACTCTTTGATGGAGATAGAAGTATGATGACTATTTTTAATCTCTTGCAATTAGAAATGTAATCAGACAACTATTCTGGCAAACATGGGCTTATAATGTGAGAGAGTGATTGAAGAAACTTACCTGAATGAATCCCGAATTGCCATAAATGTCATTTGTAATTTATACAAGCTGAAAAATAAAAGTGAATAATCAGCAAGCCAAAAATGTTGAAGGCTCTCTAATAGACAGAACAACAATGAATTGAATGAAAGAAGGAGACCACAGACCAAAACACATAGAAAAAAGATAATTAAGAGGAAGTGTGTTCAATCTCAGAAATTATGAAGTTAGGGAAGATAAAAGGACTCTTGGGAAATCATCAGGATTTCTTAATATCAGGATATTAACTGAGGACTTCTTTAGAGCATCAGGCTGCTTAGATTTTCTCTTATTCATGCTTTTGCTGACTAAGGATTTTATAATTGGGAAAATGAATCCAGGCAATGCCTCAGGTGGTTGGATCTTCTAGGAGGAACAGAGAGATTATTTACCCTAAATACAACCTCTTCAGTAGCATATCCAGCCAAACTCTCAAAGACTTCAAAAATAGTCATCTGCAGTCAGAACTGGCATCCACATAAAGAAGAGCAATGATTCTAAATGGCAAATATAACCAAACATTTGAAAAGGACCAATTACTCAAAAGAAATTACTTCACAAATGAAAAAACATTCAAGAAAACAGAATCACTTTTACTTATTTTATGATGTTCCTGTAATTTGCTTTGAATCTTAAATGTTCTAGAGAATATTACATTGCATCTCTTCAAAAGTACCCAGAGTTTTTAGTTTTTAAGAAAGTCCAAAGTAACAGAGGAGACAAAAATAAGGACACAACAGAAATTTGAAGCTGTTGGCAACCACAACGACAGCAAATGTCTAACACAACACACCTATTAGCCAGGTCAACATAAAACCACACACTAAAGGCCTAGAAAAATATCTAAATTCTTATTACATGATACATGTTCAGCTTTAAACAAAAAATTACAAGTCACACCAAAAGAAAAGAAAAAACAAAAAGTAAGCATCAGAGCCACACTCAGTTATGACACAGATTTTGAAAATATCAGAAAAAGAATTTAAAATAAGTGTGCTACTATAGTAAGGGCTCTAATGGAAAAATTAGGTTACAATTAAGAAAAAAGTGGCTAAACTATGCAGAGATGTAGAAATTCTAAGAGATCATCCAAAGGAAATTTTGGAAAACAAAAACATTGTTACAGAAATGAATAATTTGATATTCTCATCAGTAGGTTGAACAGCAAGAAAAGAATTAGTGAGCATAAAGACAGGTCAACAGAAACTTTTAAAAAATAAAATAAAGAGAAAAATAATACTAATAAAAATAATAAGACAGACGATCTCAGAATTGTGTGCTCTTTTTAATGTAACATATGTGGAATTAGAATAACAAAGAACAGAGCAGAAAAAGTATTTGAAGCAACAGCAGATGAATTTTTCAAAATTAATGACAGATACCAAACTACTGAATCAGAAAATTCAGAGAGTACCAAGCAAGATAAACACCACATATATATTTATGCCCAGGTATATCATATTCAAACTGAAGAAAATCAAAGACAAAGAAAAAATCTTGAAAAAAGTCAGAAGAAATGCAATAGCAATACCTTACATATATATAGTAAAACAATAATTATGGTAGACTTCTTATCACAAACCACGTAAGCATGAAGAGAATAAATGAAAATGTTTAAAGAATTTTTTAAAAAGCCCACCAACCTAGAATTTCATAACCAATAAGGTTTCCCTGCAAATTAAGAAAATTAAAAACTTTCTCAGAAAAACAAAAACTGAGGGAATTCATAGCCAACAGTTTGCCTTACAAAAAAATGTAAAAAAGTATAATGCAAATGAAAATGATATAGGCCAGAAACAAATTTACATTAAAAAGGAAAGAACATCAGATAATTAATAAATGAAGGCAATTTTTAAAAAAATCATAAGTAATGAAGACTGTTTAAGGTAATAATAGTAACAATGTAATGGCTGATTATAGCACATGGATAGGTATAATGAATGACAGCAATTTCATAAGAGATTGGAAGGATATATTGGGAATATTCTGTTATAATGTGCCTGAAAAATTTATAAAGTGGTATAGAGTTATTTGAAGGTGGATTAAGATTAGTTTAAGCCAGGCTCAGTGGCTCAGCCTGTAATCCCGCGCCTTTGGGAGGCTGAGGTGAGTGGATTGCCTGAGCCCGCGGGTTCGAGACCCGCCTGGGCAGCGAGACCTCATCTCTACAATAAATCAAAAAATCAGCCGGGCGTGGTAGCGCATGCCTGTAATTCCGGCTACTTGGAAGGCTGAGGCGGAAGGATCGCCGGAGGCCCGCAGGTTGAGACTGCGGTGGCCGGAGAGGCCACTGTACTCCAGTCTGGGCGACAGAGTGAGACTCCAACTCAAAAAAATTTAAAAAAAGATTAGTTTAATATGTACATTGCAAACTCTATGGAAACCACCAAAATCTTTTGTTAAAGAAAAATCATTGAGAAGAATAAGAGAGGAGAAAACAATGAAAGCTCAGTTAAAACCAAAGAGGGCAAAAAAAGAACAAATTCACCCAATAGGGAATAGTTACAAATATGATAGTCCAACTATAACATTAATTTGTTTGAATGTGAATGGTTCAAATTCACCAAATAAAAGACAGAAATTATCTTAGTGGACAAAAACATCAATATCCAAATACATATTCTCTACAAGAAGCCCACTTTGTATATGGAGACTCTGAAGATTAAAAGTGAAAAAATGAAGAAGATATATCATGCTACCATTAGTCAAAAAAAAAAAAAAAACCCTGAAATCTATATTAACTCCAAACAAAGCATACCTGAGAGCAAAGAAAATACTATGATTAAAAGGAATATTTTATGATAATAAAGGACTCAATTCTCCAAAAAGACATAACAACCTTATATAGCTATATATCTGAAAACAGTATATAAAAATACATAATGCAAAAAACTGATAAAAAAAAACTTCAATGAAAATAGACAAACCCACTATTATAGTCGGAGACTTCAGTAGAACTCTTTCCATTATTAACAGATCTAGCAGGCAGAAAATCGGTAAGGATATAGTTGACCAGAACAGCAAAATCAAGCAACTTGATGTAATTGAAACCTATAGATTATTAGATCAAAACAAGCAGAATACACATCTTCTTAAGCTTATATGGAATAGTCACTAAGACAGATCACATTCTCTGCTATAAAACATACTTTAGGAATTTGAAAGAATAGAAATTATACAATATATATTCTCAGACCACATTAGAACTAAACTAGAAATCAACAAAAGAAAAACATCTGGAAAAAATATTGGAAGAGTAAACAATATACTTCTTAAAAACAGAAATAATTCTCAAGAAAAATTCTAACTTTTTTAAATAAATGAAAATGAGTATACCATTTATTAATATTGGTGAAATTCAATGAAAGCAGAGCTCAGAGTAGAATTCATAGCATTGAAAGTATACACTGGATAAGAAGAAAGATCTAAAATCAATAATTTAAATTTAGAAAACTATGGAAAAAAGAGTTACCTAGACCTAAATAAAGCAGAGAAAAAATATTAAAAATTAGAGCAAGAGTCAATTAAACTGAAAACAAAAAATCAATAGAAAAAATTAATAAAACAAAAAGATGTTTCTTTAAAAAGATCAAGAAATTGCTATACTTCTAGTCATATTAACAGAAAAAGAAAATAAAGAAGACACAAATTGCCAATAATAAAATAACAAAAATAAAAGAGGGATCATCAGTTCTTATTTCACATTAAAAGGAAAAAAAAGAACTACAACTCTATGCCCATAACTTTTATATTTAGAGGACATAGAATTGCTTGAAAGACTCAAATGAACAAATCTCACATAAAGAGAAAATGACGATAAACAAATTCATAATGAATAATATTTTTTAAGAAAAGACCACCAGACCCAGATGGTGTGGCTGATAAATTCTATCAAATATTTTGGGAAGAAATAATATCAATTATTTACAATCACTTCCTGAGAAAAGAAGTAGAGGGACTATCTCCTAACTAATTTTGTGAGGCCAGCAGTACCCTAATACCAAAACCAAACAAAGACATAACAAGGTAAGACCACTTGAGCTGTTTTGTAGGCATCTTTTATACTCACAGATGCAAATATTCTCAACTTATATACCACAAAAATAGGCAGGGCATATCACACAGTAGGCTCCGGGGCTCCCACTTATTCAGGACTATAGTTGCCTATACCCCATCTCTCCATGGGATAGGCAAAGTCTCCCCAAGTCCTTAATTCTACCTGATCTTGGAAGCTCTTGGCTATTCTAATGTCCGTGGCCTTCCAGCAGAAAGGTCAGAAAAGCGGTCAAATAATTCACACACACACACACACACACACGGCCAGTAGGTCTTCTCCACAAAGACTTGCCAATGGAAAACAAGGAACATACTCAAAGACTATTGTTGCCATTCTCAACAAAGTATTAGCAAATCACATCCAACAATGTATTTTAAAAGCTATACACAATGACCAAGTAACATTTTCTCCCAGGTAGGCAAGACTGGCTCAGTATTGGAATAACAATTCATGTAAATCATCATATAAATAGCCTAAAGAAGAAAAATCTTATAATCATATCAATTGATAAAGGTAAAGCATATGACAAAATTCAACAGGTATACATGAAAAAGAAAAATGTGTACAATCTTGGAATAGAGGGACATTTCTTTAATTTGATAAAGAACATCTTTAAAAACATAGCTTACATCACAGTTAGTTGTGAGAAACTGAATACTTTTCTCCTGAGATCAGGAACACAGCAAATATGTTCTTGCTTAGTGCTTCTATTCATTATTATAAGAAACATACAGCTAGTGTAATGAGAAGAAAAGGAAATAAAGGGTATTTAGATTGGAAAGAAAATAAAATTGTCTTTGTTCACAGATGACAGGATTGACTGCTTATGTAGAATATTCCAAAGAATCAACAACAGCAAAACTCCCACAATAGGCTAGTACAGCAAAGTTGCGGAACACAAGGTTAATATTCAGAAGTCAATTGTTTTCTGTCTTTTTTTTTTTTTTACTTTATTTTATTTTGAAGATGTGGGGTGCAAATCAGGAATATGGATATAAGTAATCTATGTGTAGGTGAAGTCTGGGCCTCCAATTGGTCCTCACTCCCCCTGGTTTAGGACTAGTCACGCTTTGTGTTATTATGTGCCCCCTTAATTGTTTTCATTATACTAGCAATATATAATTGGTTTTTTACATTTTGGCGAAACCAATACCAATACAATTGTAGTAGTCAAAAGAAAACCATCCCTTTGCCCTCTGAAGATTTACTGAAAATCAACTGACAAAAAAAATTAATAGGAGAACAAATATACAAAATTTATTAATGCTTGTGCACAGGAGTTATAAAAAATATTTTAAAAACTCAAAGAAAGGGCTAGATGGTTGACATTTTTGTACTATCTTCAGATTACAAAAAGAATAGCAGCTTGAAACATGGCATGACAAGTTGTAGGAGAGAAAGAAGAGGAACAGCATGGCTAGCAAAGGTGGTCTTATTACGTAGATGTAGCACAGGTAACAGTTCTCAGAAAGAACAGATAATAGATTCAGACAGTGGAGAAGGGGAGTTCAGAGAAAGCCTGATTGTTTATTTCACTAATGCAGATTTTCTCTACAGATGCAAATTTTCTCCACAAGAGGTAACTTTGCAGTGCTATTTCTGTCTATAGGCTCTCTTAACAGACATTTCAAAATATGTTTAATAAATATATTTTGGGGTAGAATATTTTTGGCTTTCTTTACAATCAAAATGAAAATAAAATATTTAGATATGAGTTTGTTTAAAGTACAGGATCTATATATAGAAAACCATAAAACTCTAATGGAATAAATTAAAAATCTAAATAAGTAGAGAAACATATGATGTTTATACATTGTAAGATTCAATAGTGTTAATATGTCAATTCTTCCCAACTTGACCTAGAGAGTTTACAAATTCCAACTAAAATCTTAGAAAACTGTTTTGTGGATACCAATAAACTTGTTTCTAAATTGATTTGGAAAGGTAAAGGACCTTTAACAGCCACTACAATACTGAAGAAGAATATAGTTAAAAGACTCAAACTACCAGATGTTGGATTTATTATGAGGCAGCAGTAACCAAAACAGTGTGGTACTGGTTAAATATTTATTATATAGATCAATGCACCAGAATAGAGAGCCTAGACATTGATCCACACAAACATAGTCAACGGATCTTTGACAAAGGAGCAAAGATAATTCAGTGAAGAAAAGATAACCTTTCAGCAAATGGTACTGGGAGCACTGAACTTCTATATGCATTAAATAAATAAATAAATACACAAATCTAAGAGCAGCACTCATACCACTGACAGAAAAATAACTGAATTGTATTACTATCACAGATCTAAATGTAAAATACAAAATAGAAGAAAATGTAGGTAACCTTGAGTTTGGCAATGAGTTTTTTAATTGTTAATATTAAATTTAGTCTGAAGCAGTCTCCTTGCATATTTTAAGTTCAGCTTAAAGATTTGTCCATACATAGTAAGCTGTAAGCTGACAAGATATGTAAACTATTCTTGAACCAATCATCAAATTTTAGCCAAAGACCGCCAAATGCCAAATTAAAATAAGACAACAGTCAAGCTGTAACCAATCCAGCCATTTCTGTACTTTATTTCTGTTTTATGTGTCATTTTCTTTTTCTTTCTTTCTTTATTTCTCTCTCTCTCTCTCTCTTTCTTTTTCCTCCCTCCCTTCCTCCCTTTTCTTTCTTTCTTTCTTTCTTTCTTTCTTTCTTTCTTTCTTTCTTTCTTTCTTTCTTTCTTTCTTCCTTTCTTCCATTCTTTCTTTCTTTCTTTTTGTCTATAAATTTTCTCCAGCCACACAATAGTACTGGAATCTTTCTAAATCTATTCTGGTTTATGGAACTGTCTGATTCATAAATTAGATTAAGTTACTCAATTAAACTCTGCTAAGTTGAATTCTTCTAAAGTTTTAATGTACGCTGTCAAAAGTGCAACATAAAATAGAGCTTCTAGTTGCCCCTTATCCCATTGCATCCATTACTCTATCACAGTAACTGGGAATCATGAATATGTGTCCTCTCGGATTCCGAAACACCACAGATTTGGGTTTTGAGCTATCTGAATTTTAGCAAATTTTTATTTGAACTGTGTTTGGAAGTCATGACAGAAACTGGACTGAACCCAGGATCAAATAAGATCTGATAATTAATTGAATAACATCCAGCTAGAAGCCTTGGATGTCTAACTGGGTCAGACAGAAACTGGCAGTAAATGATAATACTGCAGGGAACGTGAACTTCGGCTTTCCAAAAACTCACAGGGGTTTTTGTGTACTACCCCATTTGTTTCTTCTTGCATGCTTAGAATATGAATGCTGAAGCCAAGATTCAGCATAAAAATATGAACCCTAACTTCTAAAAAATTGAATATCTCCTAGTTTATGCCTACCTTTACAAGAACTAGACCTCGGAAGCAGCAAATTCTTACAGAAATGGCAAAAGCTTACTAAAGATAATTCAAAATTTCAGTGGAATGTTCCAAATGAACAACACTGCACTTTAAAAAGTGCATTTAAGCCAGGCTCCGTGGCTCAGCCTATAATCCCGCGCTTTGGGAGGCAGAGGTGAGTGAATTGCCTGAGTCTGCGGGTTCGAGACTTGCCTGGGCAACTTGGCAGGACCTCATCTCTACAATAAATTAAAAAAAAGTCAAGCCGGGCTCGGTGGCTCAGCCTGTAATCCTGCACCTTTAGGAGGCTGAGGTGAGTGGATTGCCTGAGCCCGCGGATTCGAGACCCGTCTGGGCAGCGAGACCTCATCTCTACAATAAATAAAAAAATCAGCCAGGCGTGGTAGCGCATGCCTATAATTCCAGCTACTATAATTCCAGCTACTCGGAAGGCTGAGGCGGAAGGATTGCCGGAGCCCAGCAGGCGAGGCTGCGGTGGCCGGGAGCAGCCACCGCACTGCAGTCTGGGCGACGGAGAGAGACTCCAACTCAAAAAAAAAGTACATTTAAAAAGAGAGCTCCCAAATTAGGCTAACCCCAAAATGGCTATTGATGTGCAGAGTCTAAAAATTTTTAATATTTTTTTGACAGACTCTTTATAAAAAGCAAATTAAAAAGTCTAAACCAATTGATTAAAAAAATTAAACCTGCTAACCTTTTAGCTTAGTTACTACCCACTCTAAAGACTAAAAGAAACTTTTCTGGATAAAGTATTTTTTAAAAGGGAGGCCTCAGGTAAAGTAGGTTGGCCTCTTTTTCAAACCTATTCATGCTGAATCCATATGTAGAATATGCTTTCTTAACCCTATTTTGTAATTGTTTGTACTCTGAACTAAGTCATTCTGATTAAATAAATAAATAAATAAAAGCTAATTTTAACAAACTATCTATTGAGTGAAATTGGTCTCCAAAATAGATCTTTCTGGTGTTTAGCTGACTATTTTGAAACTCTTTTATAAAATACATTTATATCTATTTTAAAAAGTTTTCATTTTGAGGGTGTCTACATCTGGATACCAGGAAGAGAGGGAGAGCTATCATAGAAACTCTTATCATTAGCTTAAATTTACATAAGTCCTGCCTTTGTGTAAGGTGTTTTACCTTGCCATTTTTGTCTTCACTGGGCCTTTACCTACAACTTTTTTTCCCTCGTTTGAGCAAATCATGGCCTAAAATCTCAGCTCTATGCTTTTGACATATACATTTTCAATCTTGTTTTACCTAAAAGTCATTCCTTGAGAAATACAAATTTAGAATTACGTAGCTAACAATTGCAAGGTAATAAAACAGGTCATTGGATGATGGATAGTCTGAATGAAAAAAAGAAAAAAAACAATTTGAGCATAAGTCAAAGAGTATTGTCTATGAAAGCTATAAAATCTGCTTCTGTCTATCTGTATGTCTGTATGTTTGTATGTGCTATGTGTGTGATAATAGCTGGTAAGTAAAGCTAGTTTTAAAATTGTTAACAAAATAAAACAGGAATGGCTTCAATGTTGTCAGTTACATATAATTCAGACATTTTTGCCTGGGTCTCCTTGTCAGACAGACATATGCTACCTTTAATAAATGTTTCATAGTCATAAAACAGCTGCTTTTGTAGTTAAAAAAAAAAAAGCTTACTTGCTTTGTCTGTGAGGTTATTATATTTGTTCGTTTTTGAACCAGTGGATTTGAGGGTCTCAGTAATTGGCCATGGTGAGGCCTGAGGACACATCGTCAGTACCTGGACTACCAGCTGCAAGGCAGAGTCATGCACAATATGGCCCCATTCTCTCAGGCACAGACTTGCCTTCTGACAATGCTGGAAGTAATCAGCTCTTCCAGAAATCACCTTCCCAGCTCTGTTCTTTGTCTTGAGCTTTACACATGGTGTGTAATTTCAGTACCTAGATGGGTTCTACCCTTTGTGGCCATCCTTGAGAGCCATGTGAGTACTAAGGATGCAGGACAATTGGGGAAGATATTAGGAAGAGTACCCATGACATAGTTTCTTTTTTTTAATTTTTAATTTTAAAATCCTGGGGTACAATTCAGGGTTAGGTATACAAATATTCATTGCACAGTTACCCTTGTTGATGAGTGTGCTCCCACTTCCCCGGGCAGATTCCCACTACTGCCAATCCACCCTGCCTGCCCCACCACACCCTCACGGTTTCCCGCTACTGTCAATCATTTTCTTATAGTATTACGATAGTTGTTCAAGATTCACTTCTGAGTGAGAACATGTGACACTCAGTTCTTTGTTTCTGTGAAAGATCACTCAGTATTATAGACTCTAATACATACAAGTTGCTGCGAAGTTCATGATTTCGTTCTTCTTTATGGCTCCATAATATTCCATTGTGTGTATGTACCAAATTTTTTTTATCCAGTCCTCTTTTGATGGGCAGCACGGTTGGTTTCATGTTCTTGCGATTGTGAACAATGCTGCAATAAACATACGTGTGCAGGTATCTTTTTTATAGAGTGATTTGGGTTCTTTTGGCTATATTTCCAATGGGGGGATTGCAGGGTCATATGGAAGGTTGATTTTAGAACTTTTACGAATCACCACACTGTTTTCCACAGAGACTATACTAGATTACTCACCCTTCAACAGTGTAGAAGTTTTCACCACATCCTCTCCAGCATCTGTTATTTTATTAAGCTATTGATGATGGCCATCCTGACTGGAATTAGGTGGTATCTCAGTGTAGTTTTAATATGCATTTATTTGATGACTAGTGAACCTGAACATTTTCTTCATGTATCTGTTGGCTACTCATATGTCTTTTGAGAACTGTCTATTCATATCTATTGCCCACTTTGTAATGGGGATGTTTATTTTTTTCTTTTTAGCACATTTGAGTTCCTTGTAGATCCTAGATGTTAGGCCTTTGTCAGACATAGAGTTGGCAAACATTTTTTCTCAGTCTGTGAGCTGTCTCCCTGCTCTCTTGATGGTTTATTTGGCTTTGCAGAAGCTTGTCAGTTTGATGAGGTCCCACTTGTCTATCTTTTCTCTTATGTCATGGGCACTTAAGGTTTTGATTAGGAATTGGTTGACTCTTCCAATTTCCATAAGGGTTTCTCCTGCATTTTCTAAGGTACTTATAGTTTGAAGTTTTATGTTTAGGTACCTGATCCATTTAGAGTTGATTTTTGTGTGTGGGGATAGGTAGAGGTTCTGTTTCAATCTTCTGCATGTGGTCAGCAAGTTTTCCCAGTACCATTTACTGAATAGGTTTTCCTCTCCCCAGTGGTTGTGATGGAGGTTTTGTCAAAGATGAGTTGGTTGAGAAATTGAGGTTTTGCTTCCGGAATCTCAATTCTGTTCCATGGTCTATATGCCTGTTCTTGTACCAATACCAGGCTGTTTTGATTATTGTAGCATTATAATAAAGTTTAAAGTCTGGGAGTGTAATGCCTCCTGCTTTTTTTGTTTGTTTGTTTTTGTTTATGTTTTTGTTTTTTGCTGAGAATTGTTTTGGCTCTTCATGGTCATTTATGTTTCCATATGAATTCCTGTATTGTTTCTAAATCTGAAAAGAATGTTGCTGGTAATTTGATGGTATTACATTTAATCTCTAGATTGCCTTAGGTAGAATGGACTTCTTAACAATGTTGATTCTTCCAAACCATGAGCATGGAATATTTTTCCACTTGTTTGTGTCATCTTTGATTTCTTTCAGCAGTGATTTGTAGTTTTCATTGTAAAGGTCTTCCACGTCTCTGGTTAGGTAGATGCAAAGGTATTTCATTTTTTTGTGGCTATTGTGAACGGAATTGTGCTTTTTATTTGGGTTTCTGTTTATTATTGGAGTATAGAAGTGTGTTTGTCTTTTTCACATTTATTTTATACCCAGAGACTTTGCCAAAGTCCTTTATCTCTGCAAGGAGGGTTTTTTTACAGATTCCTTTGGGTTTTAGAGTAATAGAATCATGTTGTCTGCAAAGAGGATTAACTTAATTTCCTCTTTTCCTATTTGGATACCCCAGATCACCTTCTCTTCTCTAATAGCTCTAACTAGAACTTCCAGAACTATGTTGAACAGGAGGGGTGAGAATGGGCATCCTTGTCTTGTTCCAGTTTTCAGGGGAAATGGGTTTCAAATTCTGTCTGTTTAGCAATTTGCTGACTGTGGGTTTCTCGCAGATGGCTCTTACTATTTTGAGCTATGTTCCATTTATGCCTAGATGTTTGAGGGTTTTTATCAAGAAGGAGTGCTGGATTTTATCAAAAGCTTTTTCTGCATCTAATGGTATAAACATGTGGTTTTTTATTTTACGTGTGTTGATGTGTTTAATTATGTTTGTGGTTTTATGAATGTTGAACCAGTCTTGCATCCTGGGGATGAAGTCTACTTGGTCGTGGTGGATGATTTTTGGGATGTGTTGTTGAATCTGGTTTGTGAGGATCTTTGCTGAGAATTTTAGCATCTATGTCCATCAAGGATATTGGCCTGTAGTTTTCTTTCTTTGTTGGATCTTTATCTGGCTTAGGTATCAATGTGATGTTAGCTTCATAAAATAATTTGGGGAGTGTTCCATCTTTCTCAATCACCTAGAATACTTTCAGTAGGATTGGTACCAGTTCCTCCTTGTATGTTTTGTAAAATTCTGCTGGAAAGTCATCTGGTCCAGGATTTTTTTTTTTTTTTTTTGCAGGTAGTTTTCTTATGACATAGTCAATTTCCTGGATTGTTATTGGTCTATTTAGGTTCTCAATTTCTTCTTGTTTCAACCTGGGGAGGTTGTATGATGTTAGAAAGTCCTCCATTTCCTTTAGGTTTTCAAGGTTGTTTCCATACAAGTGTACATAGTAGTTTCCGATAATCTTTTGTATTTCTTCAGGTTCAGTTGTGACATTGTCTTTTGTGTTTTTGATTGAATTTATTTGGCTTTTTCTCTTTTTCTTGATCATTCTAGCTAGGGGACCATCAATCTTGTTTATCCTTTCAAAGAATCTGTTTTTTGTTTCATTAATTTTTTGTGTGTCGTGTTTTTGTCTTCTATATCCCAGATTTGGGCTTTTATTTTGGTGATCTGAATTCTTCTACTGAAGTTAAGGTTTTGGTGGTCTTCCTTAGGTGTCTTCTTAGACTGTTAACTTGTGATCTTTCCATGTTCTTCATGTGTGTTTCTAGAGATATGAATTCTTGCTTTCATGGCATCCCAGGGGTTTTGGTAAGATGTTTCTTCATTTTCATTTGTTTCCAGGTATCTTTTAATCTCTGTTTTGATTTCCATGTTGATCCAGGAGTTCTTTAGCATCATGCTGTTTAGTGTCCATGTCTTTGTGGGTTTTGGGGGAACGTTGTTGGTGTTGATAGTTATTTTTTTTCCACTATGATCTGAGAAAGTGCACTGCAAAATTTTAGTCTTATGAAATTAGTTTGTGCTTGATTTATGGCCAAGAGTGTGGTCGATCTTGAGTACAATCCTTGTGTTGATGAGTACATTCCTTGTGGTGATGAGTAGAATGTATATTCTGTGGTCGTTGGGTGGAGTGTTCTGTAGGTATCAATTTAGTCCATTTGTTCAAGAGTCTCACTGAGGTTCTGGTTCTCCTTGCTGATTTTTTGTCATGATGATCTTTCTTGGGTTATGAGTGGGGTATTAAAGTCCCCAGCTATGATAGTATTAGAGTCAATATCTTTTTTAAGTTTGCCTACAAGCTGCTTTATGAAAGTTGGTGCTCCTATGTTGGGTGCATATATGTTTATGATGGATATTTCTTGTTGACGGATTGAACCTTTTATCATTATATAGTGAACTTCTGTATCTTTAAAGGGTATTTTGTCAGAGATTAAGATCACAACTCCTGCTTTCTTTTATGTTCCGCTTGCCTGAAATTTTGCTTACTACCCTCTTACTTTGAGTCTATGAGTGTCCTTTCTGGTGAGATGAGTCTCTTGGAGACAGTATATTGTTGCCTCATGATATTTTATCCATTTTGCCATTCTATGTCCTCTCAGTGGTGCATATAGTCCATTCGCATTCAGGCTAATTATTGAAATGTGAGAGTTTAGCCCTATCATGAGGTTCTTATAGAGGTGTTGTTGTTCCTGTGTGTTTATTATGTTTCTTTCAATTTAGGATTTGATTCATGTATGTTTCAATCTTTTTCCTGCACTCTTGTGAAGAACATTGTTGTTCTTTTTTCCCTTTCTTCTGTGTTTAATACTTCATTATGTGTTTCTTATAGAGCTGGTCTAGAGTCAGTGTACATTCTTAGGGTTTGAATACCTGGAAAAGATTTTAATTCTCCCTCACTGATGAAGCTAGCTTAGCTGGTTGAAATTGTTTATCTTTGAGAACTTTGAAGATTGCACTCCAAGCTTTCCTAACCTGGAGTGTTTCTGTAGATAAATCTGCTGCTATTCTAATTCAGCTTCCCCAGTAGGTAGTCTGACCTTTCTTTTGCCTCCTTTAGAATTTTTTCTTTTATACCTAATTTTTTTAGGCAAATTGCTATGTGTCTAGGAGTTGGTCCTCTCATTTGTTATCTTGCAGGTGTTTTCTGAATCTCTTGTGTTTGAATGGTCACATCACTGATGAGATGAGGGAAGTTTTCTTGAATAATTTCATGGAATGTTTTCCAGGGTGGTCTCTGTCTCTCTTTCTGCCTCAGGAAGTCCAATTACTCTTAGTTCAGCCTCTTGAAATAATTGTTCATCTCTTGAAGGTTTTTTTCTGTCTTTTTAAACTTCTTTTTTTATGTTTTTGACAGTTTGGGTTAGTTCAATATTTTCATCCTCAAACTGTAAGATTCTTTCTTCTGCTTGGCTAATTCTGCTTTCCATGCTTATCAGTTTGTTATTTATTTCATTCACAGTATTCTTTACTGCTGTTATCTCAGTTATCAACTCCTTCATATTTTCCTTTTGTCTCTCCTCAATTCTATTTATACTCTCTATTGATGTCTTGATATCTGGGTTTATAGTTTGAGACCAGTCATTCTAGGGGCTCGTCATTGTTGGCATTCCAAAGTCTGTTTTCTCAGTGTCTGAACTCCCAGGGGTCTATGTGAGACTCATATTCCTCTTTTGGTTTTTCTACATTTGTGTAGATTTTCCTCTCCCCTCACTTTTTTTCTTTTCCTCTTCTTTAATTCTGTTGTTCAGGGATGGCAGGGTTTCTTTACTTCTGTTTTCTCACTCTCCTATTCTTCCTTATGTGGTTTCTCTGGTTTTATTCATTTCTGAAGCTAGACTGTGGGTTGAGGGCTGTACTTTTTGTAGTTTTAAGATTTAATTGAGGGGGAACTGTGATTCAAAATCTATCTGCATATCTCAGTGTCCACTGACAGGTTTATGGACACCCTGCCACCCACTTCCCACTGCCCACTTGTAGAATGATACATGAAGTTTTCATCAGTCATTCAGAATACAGTCCAGTGCTACCATGTCATCTATAATGACAAAAAAAGAGCTACTACCCAGACATTGCTGAATCATTTTTTTCAAGATTGTGGATAGACTTGAATCTAGCAAGGGACCAGAACTTGTGCCATCACCATCAGGCATGAGTGAAATTGCAGCTTTCACTTTATCTCTTATTGCTGATGATCCTTCAACTCTACCATCTCCCACTTCCTCTTTCTCCTCTAGTCAGTAACTCTTCTTGCCTGGTCACTTGATGCCAGCTTCTGAAAGGCAGCTGTTGTACTATACTGTATGATTAAAAATGTTTTATTTCTTGTGTTTTTTTAATGTATCATTTGTGTGAAAAGTATTATAAAACTATTGCAGTACAATACTATATAGCTGATTGTGTTAGTTGGGTATCTAGGCTAATTATGTGGAACTTTACAAACTGGATTTACAAACACAATCCTGGAACAGAACTTGTTTGTATATAGGGGGCTTACTATATAGTAGGCATTCAATATAAGTTTGATGAATAAATACAACTTAAAATCCTTCTCAGCCTAGAACTATTGTCTTGCACTTTTAATTACTTGGTACTAGAATTCAAGATTAAATCTGCTTGCCACTCCACATGCTACTGTGTATTTCATTGATTGTCTCAAATATATCTTAGCTCCCCCATTACTAAATACCTAACAAGACTCTACAACTAAATAATGTTAGCTATAATTAGTTTTTTTTTTAGGGAGGCATTCCTTATGAACAATGCACAAACAATAGCTACCAGGAGTTGGGGAGGAGTCACAAATGGTGACCGGACAGGTTGGGCTGTGAGAGTCTCGGCAAAAGAGAGTGTACAAAAAGACTCTCTGTGTGAGTAGGTGGGTAAATGGAAGTCCATCTGAGGGGAGACTCGGGTTCATGCACCTGGAGCTCCCCTCTGAAGGTGACTGTAAGCCCCCACTGCCCTGAGATTGGAGCTGCCATCACACAAGATCATCTGCTGTTCATGGGACTCTCCTGAGAGGACAGACGAATCTAGCTGATTCTCATCACCTGGTGCCTGGCCCACACTATCACCTGTTATAGCAAATCAGCTGGAGCCCTGGATCAAATCAGTGGAAAGAGAAGATTGGAGAGAGCTGGAGAGGAGCCCCATTCCCAGTGAGGAAATGCCCACAGCGATTTTCTCTATCCCAGGACCAGGCGGAGACCTGCATTGTTCCAACAAGCTCTGCCCAGCCTCCAGCTTGGGACCTAAGGTAATCTTATCAAACTGGGAGGGACAGAAGCCCCTTCCCATGCTGGATCAGACAAAGACAGGTCAGATCTGAGTGGCAGACTTGACAGGCAGCAAACTGGGTGAGTCTAGATCTGATCCACTCTCCTTCTACAGTATGCCTGGGGCATCTAACCAAAGCTGAGAACAACCCCATCAGCCTGTGCTGACAGAAGAGGGGAGGGTGAGATCACAGCTGAAAGGACACTGGACTTAAGGAGTGACCTCAGTGTGAGTTTGGTTCCTTGTTTGTTTGGTTTTTTTGTCTGTTTTGCTCATTTTTGTTTGTTTTTTGTTTTAGTTTTTCTCTCTCTTTCTGTTTTTGATAACATTTTTGTACATGCTGTGTTTCTGCTATTGAACTGATTTTTTTTTCTTTCTTTAGGCTTCCTGTTTGTGTATGGGATGAGTACTTCAATAGGGAGGTTTCTGCTGGTTTTTGTGTTTGTATAATTGTCTGTATGTTTTAGTTTTTTAAAACTCTTTTCTGTCTTTGTGTCTCTTTTCATTTGTTAGTTGGTACATCTGTTTTCCCTCTTACTTTTCTCTTGCTCCAACTTCCTTTTGTCCCCTCGCCTTACTTTTTCCATTCTTTTCTTTTTTCTTACCTCATTTTTCTTTCAGGGAGCACACCTGTACCCCCACTGCATGGACAGAGTATAAGGCAGTGGGAAGTGGGTTAAAGGGTACACCTGTCAGAGGATACTGGGGTCTACAGATAGATTTTGAATTACAGCTCTCCCATCAATTAAATCTCAAAACCACAAAAAGTGCAGCCCCCAACCCATAGTCCAACTTCAAGATGTGATAGGAAAGTTCCTGAGGCACACCAGATAATTTACATTTGCTTTTGTTTTCCTTTCCCTCTCTTTCTTTTTCTTGACAAGTAGTAGAATATGCCACCATAAAATCTGACAAGTTAACATAGGTAAGGGCACATTGAAAATAAAGCAAATTGATAGAGACCCAGAACTGATAGAAATCATGGGGTTCACTGAGACCCTGATTAGCACCCTGCTTTGGTCATTCCAAACCATTCTGAAAGAGCAATTACCCTTTTCTTAAATGCCCCTGGGAGGTTGGTAGTATGAACTCAGCTCCAACAGACTCCTGAAGAGATTAGAGGTTGAAATTTATTCGTGTCTCATCACAGAGATCCTTGGAAACTGGATACCATACTTCCTTAATTCCTGCTGCACATGGATCAACTGATTCTCTCTCAAATGTGAACGATTCTGATGATCTGAAGATATTTTGTCCTAAGTGTTTACTCTTTAAGACAGACGTATTTAAGATACTGATATTGATATCTTTTTTTTTTTGAGTTGGAGTCTCGCTTGCTCCTTTGCCCAGGCTGGGGAGCAGTGGCATGCATGCTCACAGCCACCGCAACATCAACATACTTCTGCCTTAGCCTTCCAAGTAGTAGGAACTACAGATGTGCGCTACCATGCCCGGCTATTTTTTATTTTATGGCAGAGACAAGGTCTCACCAAGTTCACCAGACTGGTCTTGAACCTGCGTGCTCAGGCAATCCATTTGCCTCAGCCTCCCAAAGTGCTGGGATTACAGGCTGAGCCACCAAGCTTGGCTGCATTGACATCTTTAAGACAGATATCAGTTATAGTTAATTGAGGTCATCACCCTTGCTTCCAAATTGCATTCAACTTAGTCTAAAGTGAACAGTTTCAAAATGTTTCACTTTCAATGTCTAATCAATTACTTTGAATATATTTAGGCTGTAAAAAATTGTGTATTATCCCCTTCTCCTTGGCTCATAACAATAAAAAATTCTCAATGAAGAAAAAGAGATAATTTTTCCTCAGAAATATTTGCATTCTGAAAAAAAGCATGGATTTTAATTCTGAAAAAGAAGAAAATTGCAATGTAAATTGAACATAAAGTGATTATATGTGCAATGGCCAGAAAACATACTAGAGTTTAACAGGTAGGAAGTAGCTATTTCTCACCATTGTCTTAATCACAAAATGAAATCTGGTCCGAAAATTCACAGCTCTACCTTTGTGCATCCTTCAGTCATTGAAAGTCTCTGGAAACTGAGCATTTTTTCCTTCCGATTTCCCTAATGGTTCCTGCCTGGATGCAGAACAAGATGCAGCGACTCCTTTTTGCAAATCGATTCTTCCTGATGCCAATTGTAAGGTGAACAGATTGGCTAATACAACAGGGCTTCTTTCTCTTTTCTCATTTTTAAAAAAATCTCTTCATGGGCTGGAGAGGATCATAAGCCACCTTCTTTCAGGTTCTGTTTGGAAGATAACATGACTCTGAAAGCAGACAGATGAGGAAGATGGAACAAGAAAACTCAATTTTCCAAGAGTAATCAGTTTGGTTTTAATCAGTTTGTTTCAGCACATACTTATTAAGAGGAGGGAAGGGGGTCACTCAATCAGCTAGGCTGGGGCACTCTGGAGGCCCATCAGAGAGTTGAATTTATTTATATTTATTTTACATTTATGTTCAGCAGGGCAACCTCTTGAGGAAAGAGCATTGTACATAGACACTAAATATCAGTTATATCATATTTCCACATTCACACTCATCATAAAACATGATTGGAGCACAATAAATATGGAATATGAAATGCATTAAATTCAAATATTATTATTTAAACAACAATAAGAAGTTCTTATAGACAATCCTAAAGTCCTGGCTCCCATGAGAGTATCAGGCAGGGTGTTTCAGCCAATTACTCCCATTGAGACCTGGGAGGCATTGGGTCTTATACAAATCCTTGTTCATTTAAAATAGATTTATATCAGCTACTGAAAAGTTCTAAACTATCATCACCTAGTATGTCTTATATAATAGACTTTTGGGGAGATTAAAAAACAACAAAAGACAAAAGAAAGATTGAGAGCTTTCAATTTTGTATTGGAATTCACCCACACAAATGCTGGAAAGAGTGAATTTCTAGCTTTTATCATTTATATATAACACAATATGTAAAAGATTAATTTAATGCAATATTAACTTACCTCTCAAGTAGTAACTTGCAATGCTGATTTGGGCTAGTCATATAGTCTTTCTAAGGTCTCACCTTCCCCAGAAATTTACAACCAGGATGCAGTTGGTAGGAAGGAACACTCTGAAGTTAGGTGGGCCAGGTTGTAATCCCACCTCTATCAATTAATAGACCTTTTCCTTTATAATGTTTACTTAACTTCTCTGTGATATAGGGAACTGGCAGAACTGGTTTCCAAAACATAGGTCACAGGCCCTAGAACTCACTGACAAGATGGGAGGCAGTGAGAAGAAAGGCCAAAGCCAGCCAAGACCAAGATGGTATCAAAATGACTTCCATCTGTCATTTTTGCTAATTATACAATAATTATAATTTATTAGGATGCTAGAATACCATGACAGTTTACAAGTACCATGGCTACCCCTAGAAGCCACCCAATATGGTTTAGAAGGAAGAGGAACCCTCATTTCCAGGAACTCCCCATCCCATTCCCAGAAAACCCATAAATAATTTAACCCTTGCTTAGCTATTATCAAGAGCTAGCTATAAAAATAAAACCCCAGTGATGTAAGTCTGCAGTTACTACTACTGGCTACTCTGCCTGTGAGGCAGCTGGTTCTCTGTCATTTCAGTGAACTTACTTTTATTTTCCAACTGAAACCCCAGTGATGCAGGTGAGCTGGTTTGTCTGTAGATCTGTTTATATATATAATTTTAATAAGCTCACTTTAATCTCCTACCTATGGCTGGTGCTTGAGTTCCATCTAGTATGAAGCCAAGAACCTTGGGCTAAACACCAATCCTGGATTTACCTGCATTGTCTGGATCCCTTTCTATAAGTTTTAGATAAGAGAGAGGGTGAGTAAGCAAAAGGCATCTAATGATTGTTAATGAGATAGCATGTATAGCAACGGGTTGAATAGCTATTGTAATAACATTATATTTCATGTACATTGGCAGAAGTTATATAAGAATATAAATTTGAGTAATGCAACTAAGCATAAATGTATATTAAGCACCTACCAAAAGGAAAATACTCTATAAAATTTTGCTAATCCACAAAAGATGTACATGATAAAGTACTGCTCCTTAGGGTTCCTTAAAAAAAAAAAGGAGGAGACAAGTGTATCCCGCTCAACAAAATTATAGACAAATAAATATTGCTGGCATTACATATACAAAATTTAGCAAAGAACATTCTCGGATCTCTGTATAGCAGCAGTCAAGCAAGACTTCAAAAAAAAGGTGACACTTGAGGGAGGAAAAGATAGAAGGAAACTAAGAAGGTTCAGAAAAGTGATTCAGATAGGATAAAGAGCATAAACTGAAACACTGAGTCAAAAAGTTTATAGGAGCACGTTTAGTGTCCAGGGAAGAAGTCAACTCAGCTAAAAGAGAGACTTTATTTGGGCCTGGTAGGAAGAAAACCAGGCAGCCGGGGTTGGGATTATAGTCACAAAAGTTCCAGGGCTATGAAAGTCCCTAAAACAGGGGTATTAAGAAAATAAAGTCTGGAGTCACCAGAAATCATGTTTATTAGTTGTTTCAATGTAGTGAAGTCACTCAAGGTAGTTAAAGAAGAGGAGATACCTGTGAGGGAACAGGGAGAACAAGATGAGAAGGATGCCAGTGGATTTATCCTCTGGTGACTTTATTTCACTTTCAAAGGGTAATTTGCATTTATTGGCAAACTCTTTTCTACAATACTTTATGAGCTCAACCATTAGCTTAAATTATTTAACAGGTGAACTAGGTCTCTTCTTGCATCCCTAATAAGAAACATTGTTCTTTGCTTTCCTATTTTTCATTGTATGAAGATTTACCCTTTTCTTTACCTGACACTGTTAAACTTCTTGTTCTCTTCTGGAGAACTTGAGAAAATGTGCTTTTCAAAAGCCCCAAAGAGCAAATTGTTGAAACTTCTCTGAGACTGAATATGTTACACAACTAATAAGCCCTGTTACTCTTCATCCTCCTGGGCAAAAAGGTCTAAGCAAGGAGCCTTTCACCGGGGGCCAAAAACTGGGCCCTGGGTAAATCAAGTGCGGCACCAGAAGCAAAGAGTCACTGATGGGATTGCTTATTCGGTCTTTGTTTATTGAAATCTGACAGTTTACTTTGAGCCCTGATTCGGTGGAGTGGTTGAGGGCTGTATTAGGTGGCTCCAGAGACTTTAGTCTTCATTAGAAGGAGTGCAAGAAAGAAGCAAGGCTTGTAGTTATTATTGTTATCACTGGGGGCAACTGCAGTGAAGGAGTGCTCAGAGAGGACCCAGCTGTGCAAATTGGGTAAGCCCACGTGAAACACGTCAGTACAAAGCCATACGAGAAGTAGACAGGGAAAGAGATTTTAGGCTAGCAGGTTCCCATTTGTTATTTTGCCCTGTGGTGGTGGTTCTCAAAGTGAGATTCCCAAGTCAGCAGCATTAGCACGATCTGGGAACTCGCTAAAAATGCGAATTCTCATGCCCACCCCAGACCTACTAAATCAGGAACTCTAGAGTAGAGCACCAGAATCAGTTTTAACAAACTTTCCAGGTGATTTTGATACATACTGAAGTTCAAAGCCCACTGCACTAAGGAATACCCAACCCCCAGATCTTTTTTGATCATAGTAGCCTATGATATTTAACCTGTGAGAGAAGCTAGTGTGCTACAGAGATAAGATCAGAATTCTAGGCTCTTCATTTCTGTCCAGTGATCTTTTCACGATGGTTTGGTGAGTTCAATCCAGTACTAATGTAAATCAGTATAAAAATGACACTATTTCAGAACTTTCCAGCATTGTTGATAGAAACAAAGAATTCATGCCAAGACGTCCCATCTGGTTATGCAGTTGCTCCTAAATTCCATTGCATTTTGAAGTACAATTCAAGATTTCATTTCATTTTAGGAATGGGTTTCTATTGTAATAGGCACTAAGAATGTGGTGGTCTTTTAAACATTTTTGGAGCCATGCTTTCTCATCTAATTGATTTTTTGCATCTCAGCAAAGTAAAGGATGAAACAAGCCTTGTCACATATACTTGCCTGCAATCAAATAACTATTCCTAATTTTGATCTGTTGTAGATAAGTGGTAATTTAATCGCATTAGTTTATTAAGAGCATTTTTTCTGCCCAGGAATGCGCTGATCTCCTAAGTATAGTAAATTAAACACAATGCTCCTACTCTCAAAAAAATTTACATTTAATTAAGAGTGAAGTGTCAGAGATATACCAAACTCTTTTCAAAGGTAACTGATGTGATACAGCCTGGAAATTCCACAGAAAGTCTCAAGATTCCTTATTTTCTTTTGATTATAATTAGAGAACTAGCAATTTTTTTCCTTTAGTTTTTCTATGATATAAATGCTGTCTTCTGAAACTATTATTCTCCCAGTGCTCTATTGTGTTATTCATGTCATCTCTCACCTGTTTATGCATGAATATCTTGATTCAATTCAACTACTTATTGAAATTACATTTCAGAAATAAAAAGTGAGAGTAGGGGATAGTGTGGAGACTGAAAGTGGTGTATGCAGGTAATTCCACCTGAGACAATTGATACTTCTCCACAATAGCAAATGAAATGAGATGAGTTTTTTGCCCCAGTCCTCTGGGGACATCATTCAAATATTCACTTATCAAACTCTAATAATGTTTTTGCCTCTGTCTGTTTGCTTTGATGAAGCGGATAATAACAGAAATTTACATTTATTTGCATTTTTCTGCTAAAAGTCACTGAGGCATCCTAGAACATCCTTTTAAAGTGCGTATACCTGTAAGTGGCAAAAACCGGAAATGTCATAAAAAGGTAGGCAGAAAAGTGCAGAAACAGAATTTGTTTCAAGAATGAGCTGTGATTTTGCATCCCTCTTTGTGTTCTTGCGCTAGGAAGCACAGAAGAAAGCATCTTTTCTTTGAGTCTTCTTCAGAGTAAAGTTATTATAATAGCATTTCTTCCCAGTAGTGAAACTAGTGCTCCCCCTATTTACATTTCCATTTGTAACCATCACCCCCCCCACCACACACACACACACACACACACACACACACACACACACACAGAGACACACACATACACACTGATTGGAAATAACTATTTGGAACACAAAATAATGCTGCTTAAAGAAACCAATCAAAATACCAAACTCAGCAAGAGTTTTAAAGATCATCTATTATATTCATTTCATTTTACAGATTTGAAAAGTGTGTCTCAGAGAAAACAAATGACTTCCAAGACCACAAGCTAAACTGAAAAGTAGAATAGAGGAAGAAAGAAGGAAAGTTGCCCATTCCCACTTCTGTTCACTCCAGCACGTCAACATGCTGAAGTCTGTCTTTAGGCTCAAATTCATTAGGGAATCTCAGCTGCTTTTTAATTTTTAAAATTCCATTTTTAATTTTATGCTCCTTCTTGATGCAAATCACCCTTTTCTCTTTGATTGACCAGCTGTGAAAGAACACTGGTCCCTTCCAGCCCTGAAATGTTGAGATTCTATGATTTGGGTTAATTTGTGTGAGTCAATTCTTCAGACATATGCTGGAGCTCAAGCAGAATGAAATGGACCTTGGCAGTTTTTGAGTCAGTACTCTTTTCTTATACATTTATAATTTGTACTTTATTTCCTAGGGGTTGTAAGGTGCCTTGGTGGTCATGGGGAGAAATGATTTTAAAGTGGAATTAAAATAGAACTTTGAAAATCTTGCCAAAATGAAAGGCAAAACCTGAGTTGACAATTTGAAAAACAAAACAACTTTCTGCCACTACAAAGTGCAAAATATCTCCATTAGTCTCTCAATTTCCAACAGTTTTTCAGCTACTTTCATTCTATCAACTGGCACAAAGCATGCCAGACTGTGAGGCAATGGATTCTAGTACCTTCACCTAGTACTGTGACTGGGTGGCTTTAGGAAGGTCACTAAACCTCTCTGTATCTGGGCATATTCATCTATGAAAGAGTCACCAAAACTACACACTTAGACTTTTGTTGTTGTGAATAATAAGCTCATACTTGTAAAGCCCTTAAGGCATAATGTAGAATAATAAGTGCATAAATATATTAGTGATTTTTAAAGTTATTGATATTAGTGATGCTACCTATATAATGCATCCAATGGCAAAGTCAGTTTTCTGTAAAATACTGAATAGCCGTATGGTATCCTCCAGTGCACAAAATCTTTTTTAAAGTCAGATATTATTTTTTTATCACACCAAACTTTGAGGGAAGAAGAAAGGTCATCACCATCCCCATTTTATAGATTACATGACAAAGACTGAAATTTTTTTTAAAAAGGGACATTCCCGACTTTTAGGGAAGTGGGATTTGAATTCCTGACTCAAATCTCATGTTCTTTTCTCTTACTACATTTAGTTGATTAAACACAAATGTTTCCATTTCAAATTCCTGGATTGAAGCTGAAAGACTGTTTCCAAACTAAGACATGAAGTGCTGTTATATTAACTAATAACATACATTAGTTATATGTAGCTAACTTTTAAAAATATATTACTTATACATTACAAAAATTGAAAATTAATGTCAGCATAAATGATTTTTTAAAACCAGCTTCTCATCCCAAGATTCCAGTCTTAGAACCTGTGTCCATAAACAAAATTATACCTTCAGAATAAGTTCATGCAGGAATTGAGAATTACCATGATGTAATTTGCTGGGTTTGTTTTGTCTGACTTTTTTAGCTTAGCAGTATGTAAGTTGGACATCATTTCATACAAGCATGTCTATTTCTAATTATTTTTAGTGTTATATAGTATAGTACTGTACAAATATACAGTATCTTAATTAATCTCTTCTTCTGATCTTTTAATATAACACAAAATATTACAAACATGAACCTGAAGGACTTTTTGGAAACAAAAATATTTTTCTTTTTGAAGCTTACCTATCAGACTTAATAAGTTCAATTTTCACATTACAGCAACTCTTGTTTCATGAGTTGGCCCTTTCTAAGGAAATCTGTGAATATTCTTAGCATTTTGGAAGTCTTTGTTTTACTCTCATAGGAACAAAGCGGCCATTAACCAAGAGGACAATGAAAGGGTGAAAAATGCAGAGAAGAGCTTTATTTCTGTATTTCATTCTCTTCATGTTGATGGAGGTCAACTGTGAAAGAAACAGAACACTGTAGTCATATATCTGAATATTATCATGAATATAGATGGCACATCTTCTTTTAGGGCCATTTGAACACCATCCAATAGACAAAAATGATAGCAATAAAACAGAGCAGACATTTTTTAAAACCTTAATGAAATCTTCTGCAGCCATTTTTTTGTTAACATCAAAGGAACTCCCTCGGTGAATGAAACAAAACATTTTCTACCATTTAACTTGTTTAAAGTTAATTTTTATTTTGTAAGCAAAGTGTCACTTATTTATCTATAGTAAAAATTATCGTAAAGTAAAAAATAATCCTAAGGTTGTTTATTCTGTTATACTCTTCTATCATTATAAATAACATTTTACTGTGCTTTTTTCCAATTTGTCTTATTTTTATTTTTGATGGAAATAGTTATGAATTTTTAGCTCTATTCCATATATGTCCTATACAATTTATGTGATTGTTCCTTCCATTGCTAAAATCTTCCAACATAATTATACCACTCGGGAGAAACTTGACCAATTGTTGAATTTGCATTATTACAACTATTTTCATGCTCTCCTACAATGGCAGAATAACTATAATTACATTTTTTATTCTTCTATTTCTTTTCCTTTCTCTTTTGGGCAATAATGGCTCCCCCCACCTTAACTTTCTAAATTTTGTAACTAAGTTTTTATTATTTTGTGTTCCCCCCAAATGTTCTGTGAGCTTCCGCATACCTATAAGTAATTTTGTCCAAATGGCCGAGTAATTTCTTTTTATGCTTTTAAGCAAAGTTTATTTAGAAAGTAAATTAGAGAGATTCACCTCCCCCTGGTAGGGGAGGGGGCCAAAGCTAAAAGAGCCACCTGGAGACACCAGGTTTTACAAAGCAATGGCTTGCTAAATATTTTCAAACCACTATCAGTATCAGTTTATTTTTTTCTTGAAGCCATACCTCCTATAGTCTTTTGCCTTCCTGCTTTCATCTAAACCAGTTTTTAGCAGTGGTTCACTGCTATACTCTACTGTATAGCAGTGAACTTGGGGTTTCATGACCACCGCTCATCTGTATGGAATTTCCTTTCTTGGATCTTAAATCTCATTATTTTTTCTTTATTTTGCTGAGTATACTAGCTAGTAGCTTCCCAAGAACTATCACTAGGAAGAACATTTTTTTGAGTCCTTTTGTTTACAGAAATGTATCAATAATGCACTGAACCAATAGCAGTGGTTAGTGGGGTAAAGAATTCAAATTTGGAAATAATTTTCTATCAACATCTTTAAAAAAACATTTATTATACACAGAATCTCTCTCTCTCTCTCTCTCTCTCTCTCTCTCTCTCTCTCTCTGTGTGTGTGTGTGTGTGTGTGTGTGTGTGTGTGTGTGTGCGTATTTATTTTATTTTTGAGTTGAAGTCTCACTCTGTCACCCAGGCTGGAGTACAGTGGCACACTCACAACTACTGCAGCCTCAACTTGCTGGGCTCTGGTGATCCTTCTGCCTCAGCCTCCCGAGTAGCTGGAACTGCAGGCATGCACCATCATGCTTGGCTATTTCTTTTTAATTGTAGAGATGAGGTCTCACCAAGTTGCCCAGAGTGGTCTCGAACCCTTGGACTCAGGCAATCCTCTTGCCTCAGCCTCCCAAAGTGCTGGAATTACAGGTGTGAGTGACCATGGCTGGTTGTCAACAATCTGAAGTTTTAGATCTCCAGCCTCTTGGCATGCCATGACTGGGAAATGTGATGCTGTTCTTACTTCTGGTCTTTTGTAGACTCCAACTTCTGCTCTTGCAATGGGGCATGATAAGATGTTTGGATTCTCTTTATTTTTCTCAACAGCCTATTTCAATCATGAGGATACATATCCTACTGTCCTGGAAAATGTTTTATTCTTATTTGATAATCTTCTGTGCTCCATTTTTATCTGTTCTTTTTCTTTCTGGGGAATTTTTTTCCCTCTTCTATAATCTCTTTATTGTTTTTGTTCGTTTTGGCTTTTTGCTATCATATTTTTTAAATTTCTAAGCACTCATATTTGCTTTTTGTTTTCTGATCCCCTTCTCACTTATAGCATCTTGTTTTGTTTGTTCATTTGTTTGCATGTTTGTTGCTTTCATAGCTATAGCATCTTGTCTTAATTCTCTAAATAACGAATTGATTTTCTTTTTAAATTTGATTATGCTCCCTGTGTTGAGTCAGTTTTTCTGAATCTTATTTCTTTTGGTTTGTGTCTCTCATGTTGAGTCTCTCTTCAAGTATCTGATAATCCTTGGATATATATTTGTATTGTGTATTAAGCAATTTAATATCTGGTGGAAACTCTAGATGCAGGATAAGTTCTTCCTGACTTGAAGTCCTCATGGTAGACTGATAGGATAGCAATTCTGATTCTTATAAGTCCTTTAAATGCTAAAGCATTTATGTATTCTTTAGAGTTACTCTATTTCCCCTAGAAAAATTCCTTAAGTCTTTCTGGGTGTGTGTTGTGTCTTGGGTTGAATGGGTGGGTAATATATTTTACCAGTCTTAATCTGGGAACAGGGCAGACTAGGAAGGCTAGGTGACTTATGGTTCACTTTGCATACTTTCTTTATTGTTCTCTCTGGCACCTCAACATAACTTGCCTACATAAACACCAGGACAAGCTACATAATTTACCAGTCCCTGTGCAAAATAAAAATGTGGGGATCCTTCTTCAAAATTATTAAGAATTTCAATTATGATAGCAGGATGTTAAACAAATACTGGGCCCTTCTGAGTGTGGGACCCTGTACAATTGCACATGTGTTACACCTATAAAGCTGGTCCTGAAACATATTGTGTTCCTCACCTAGCTTGCTTGGTTTAGTTTCTCCACAAAAGAGTGAACATCTTATATTCTGAGAGGTTGTAAAAGGAATAGTAATCTGAGTAAAAGGCATGACAGTAAGTATCTGGGAAATGAATTTGAAGCCAATACATATTTCAGTCTTATATCTGACTCACATTTTCTGATTCTTGGTACCTCCAAGAATTAAATTTTTTCAGAGTTCTATGGGACAAGTCAGTTCACTTCTTACAACTTCATCATTATCATTCTCTGTAGGCATGGTCTACACTTCAAAATAATTACTTCATATATCAAAATTTTGTTGACATCTCTAGCCAGTACTGTCTCCTTTATCATTCTGTTTATCCTTCTGCACTTATATATTTTATTTTTAAATGTAATTTGGGGGGCTTAAAAAATGGAATAGATATACAAGCATTTTGGTTTTCAAATAACCATGTCTAACCAAAACAACAGTGTGGTATTTACTCATTTACTTTTTTTAGTATGCATCTATATTATTATGCCAAATAAATATGCATATATAATACCTCATTTTAGCCTCAAATTATTCATGGTCACCTTTAGCTAATAAGATAAATTTTATTTTCCTGAATCATTTGACATTTAAAAAATTATTTTAAAGATACAGGATCAAATTCAGGGTTAAGTATATAAATGGTCATTGTATAGGTAAAGTTGTGGCCTCACTCTAGTCCCCACATCATCAGGTTTGAGATCAGGTAACCCTATTGATGAAGTGTGACCCTTCGCTCCCTTCCCTGACAGTTTCCCATTTCTGCCGATCCCTTTCTTATAGTATTAAGATTATTGTTCAGGGTCCACTTATTTTGAGATCTAAGATTGAGAACGTTTTGCTCTCAAAAGCCCCCTACTTCCATTTCCTCCTCCCAATCCTTTTTTTAAAAGGAGGGAGAAGTTTCTGAAAAATGGAATAGACAATGTGATATGCTTACTGACCCAAATATTTCAAGATAGTGTATGTCTTGTGCCATCCAAATTGCTGGCTGAAGAAGTTATATTGAATTTTTAATTGCAAGCCATTATGAAGCTAGTTGCTTTGTATCAGCTAGCATATAATCAGCAGTTAACTATTCTCCACTGTTTTTAAGACAAAAACTTCAGAAGGATTTAGGATTTCATGATCCTCATGGGACTTGGAAGCCCACCACGTCCCATTGTCTTCTCAGGGTTTCACCTATCATTACTGTTCTCTTTCTCAGTTTGTGTCAGCATTAATATGCCTTCCCTGTTAGCCAGAGCTCCTATGCTGATACCAGAAAGCGTTTAGTCCAAAGCATCTGGATGTTCTTTTTACCCAGTTTCAGGAAACCTCACAAAGATGGAAAAGAGTATACTTATTTACAGCTTGAAAAGGAAGAATAAGATTTAGGATGGTTTAAAATCTATGATTAATGTTAGTAAGTAGATTTCATTTTTTTTTAAATCATGGGAGCATTTCTTTTTCCCACTCATATCCCCAGAGTGATGATATACTGCATTACTTCTCGAAACTAGACACTGTTAGACAATTGCAGGTGAAGTGGTATTCTGGTAACCAGGACCCATTCCAACTTTCTTCAAACATATTGGTCAATTCCTGTAAGTGCTGATGTGGTGCGACAAACTGTGAGTGGGTCATTTTCGATTAAGATGTATGCACTTTCTTAGATTAGGACTTCCAGAGCATCAACAAATCACTTCAGGGTTTAGGTTCAAGTCCCCTACTGCTATCCCTCCTCCCTCCCCCGCCTTCCATCATTGTATGAAACTCCAATCTCATCTCAGTTAAACAGGTAGCCAAACAGGATTCTGGAAAGCCAACAGACATTTTGAAGTTTGGTTTCTGCAGCACAGCCCTCAGGGTGTTTGTGCAACTGTCAGGACTGATGTACTTTAATGGTTTTCTTGCAAGAAACCACCTTGTGTGAAATTGTTGCCTCTTAAACTGGTCAAATACTTGTTACTAGTCTCCCCTGCTGTGTGATGTAGGATGATCCCACACAGATAAATAGGAGCCTGAGTTAAAAGAAAGTCTCTTAAAATAATAACAATTCATTTCTTCTATTTTAAAGCAATGCTTAGCAAAGGGACTCTTTCCATGTTGCAACATCCCTCATTATGAACTCCCCACATGAAATAAACATGTATATATGTAGGGCAGGAAGTCTTGCCTTTATTCTGGGAGAGTAGAGTGACAATTGCTGCTTGTTTTTTACTTATTAATGAAAGGCATAAAAGATGTGACTGCAACAAAGGAGAACCACAATAAGTAATGGGAGAAACAACAGCTTGCCTAAAATATATATTTTCTTTACCAAAGTTGGTGCTTTTGCAGATTGGTCTCCTAATGGCTTCCATAAATAGAATGATGGCAAGTCCTAAAAGTAAAGATCAGAGGTAAAGATCTTGGTGAGGAAGAGGAAATAGAGCTAGATAATTTTTAAATTGGCATTTGCAGGAAAGAATAGACTTGAATAGGACAAGGAATTAAACAATGAATGGATTATGTGGGCACATTTCTGTTTCCCAGTGTCTCTGAAGCACACCAGGGGTCTTGCTTTAAATATCTTTGCCTGAATAGTGACCACAGCATAGATACTGTTTAGTTAGTTTAGCCTTTGAGCTATTTTTGATATGAGTCATTGCTACATTTATTCTGGAGACCAAAGCAAGAGAATGCAAGCAAATACAAATATAACAAACATGATAGTTTATCAGACAAACTGGGAAAAAAGAAAAAAAAAAAACACTTAGAACTCTTGCTTGTCTTTGAATAATAAATGTTTTCCATATATTTGTGGATTCAGTTAAGGACAGGACTGACTGTTGTCAAGAGCAATACCAATGGAGAAGGCTTAAGGTCATTTGTCCATTAATTAGCAAACTGTTTCACACTTCTCTCAAATTCAAAGGAGGAATTTTGTGAGCATCTGGAAGTGTTGAGGCAAATTATTTTGCTTGGAGTATTTTGAGTTCATCTAAGCAATAGTGAACTGCTTTCAAGGGTTTTAGATACATTTTCAATTTCATATATAGATGGAAAATAGCTTCCTCTCCTCCCTCAGCAGGTCATTGTAGGCTAGATTTTTAATATTTTAGATGTGAATCAGTTAAACTTTTAAATGTGGGGATTTTCAATTATGTGAAGATTATTTTGGATAAGAAAAACTTGACTGCAGGTTATAGTACTTGGTCTCAGCAGAATTTACAAACAAATTGTTTATTCTATCAAACATTTATTTCTTATTAACTATGTCTTTATTTATTGAGAAATGATAGCATCAACTAATCCATAACACATGAGGACTCGATAATAAAACAGCAAAACACTTTTTAAAATATCATTTGCTAGAAGATGATGTTTTAAATGAGTTTAAGACTTAGAAACTGTTTCACTTCCTGTTTTCTAATTTGGGTCCACTCTTTCAATTTAGCAATCTCAATTTTGAGGCCAACCCTAACAGCTCTATACCATGAGATTTGAAAAATAAAAAGTCAGTGTTTAAGGATTCAATTTTCCCATCCAATGATACAAGTCTGGGGCAGTTTGAATTATATTGCCTTACAGAGCAAGGTTAAAGATTTTTTGAATGGGATCAGATGTAGGTTGATTAATTTAGGATTACAGATATTTTCATTACAAGAAGCACTACTATGCTGCAGCTGTAACAATTGTTTTTAATAAATTGTTTTTAATAAATCTAAATAATAGCCATCAAATCAAACAGCTTTCTGGGAGGAAAACCTTTCAATGTGGCAGCATTGCCTTTCAGCTTTTGAGGGATTGTATTTAATAAGCTGCTCATTGCAGTTTTGAAGGAAGAAAGGGGAATAGGGTTCATGTATTGAGATATGGGAGAAGTATTGGACTTACCTGAAAATTGTAGGAATGCGAGAAATGAATGAAAGACTGGAAATTATGTACACAGTACATACCTCATATGCCCCCCCCAAAAAAGAAAACCAAAACTGAACTTCAGAGAGAGAACAAAACTTGCCCAGGGTGATCTATTTCACATTCATAAGGATGATCATGGTTTATAGGAGTAGAGGGGGATCTATATTCAGTGTATTATTCTCTTTACTAACAAGAGATTATTTGCTGAAAACTCAGCTGAAAAGAAAAGTCAGGTTAGTAAGGGAAGAAAGCATATAAGTTTATTTAATCACAGTTTTACATGACACAAAAGACTTTAGTATGAAGACCAAAAGATACAGAATAAACTGTTCTTTTTTATGCTTAGGTTCAACAAACTGTGATTGAACAAAAAGGATAAAAATCTAATGCTAGATCATAGCATTAGAGTATGGAAACCCAGCAAGTCCTCTCTGTTTGAATTATTCTTGGCGTCTGTCTAGCATTCCTTTCTTATCGATAGGATCCTTTCTAGAAGAAAGCTTTATAAGCTCCAATCAAATAAAGTAGGTCATATCATTTTTAATTTCCATTTTATTTATGTTATAATCATGGGGTACATGTGAGGCTATGCTATATAAGTATATCATGTGAAGGCAAGGCTTGAGTTTCTAATGAGCCCTCTCTCCTGCTAGTGGTGGACCTGGTACCCAATAGATAGGTTATATATCCCTTATCCTCCTTCATGTCTTCTTTCCTCTAACAGTGCTCAATATCTGTTGTTTTTGTGCTTATGCCTGATTACCCAATGTTTAGTACCCACATATGAGTGAGAACACGAGGTATTCAGTTTTTGTTGCTGTGAAAATTCACTTAGAATGATGATGTCCAGGTGCATCCATGTTTCTGCAAAGGACTGATTTTGTTTTTCTTTATGGTTGCATATTTCATCATGTACATGTACCATATGGTCTTTTCTTTTCTTTTTTCTTTTTGAGTTGGAGTCCCACTCTTGTCACTCAGGCTGTAGTGCTGTGGCACACTCACGGCCACCAAAGCCTCAACCTGCTGGGCTTAGGCAATCCTTCCACCTCAGCATTCCAAGTAGCTGGAACTACAGATGCACGTCACCACATCTGGCTAGTGTTTTTGTGATTTATAGTAAAGACGAGCTCTCACCAAGTTGCCCAGGCTGGTCTCAAACACTCAGGCTCTGGCAATCCTCTCATCTCAGCCTCCCAAAGAGCTAGGATTACAGGCTGAGCCACCATTCCAGGCCCCATGTTTCTTTATCCTGCCTACTTTTTAAAATATGTTTTTTATTTTAAAATTGTGGGGTACAGTTAAGGGTTAGGTATACAAATATGCATTGTGCAGGTACCCTTGTTGATGAGGTATGCCCTCCCGTCCCCAGACAGACATTAACTACCGTTATTCCCACCTCTCTTCCTCTCCTTGCCCCCCCCATAGTTTCCCAAAACTGTCAATCCTGTTCTTATAGTATTATGATAGTTATTAAAGGTTCACATATGAGTGAGAACATGTGATCCTCAGATTTTTGTTTCTGTGAGAGGTCACTCAGTACTATAGACTCCAATTCTATCCAGGATGCTGCAAAATTCATGATTTTGTTCTTTTTTATGGCTGGGTAATATTCCATTGTGTATACATACCACATTGTTTTAATCCAGTCCTCTTTTGATGGACAGCATGGTTTGTTCCTTGATCTTGCTATTGTGAACAATGCTGCGATAAACACACATGTGCAGGAATCTTTTTTAAAGAGGGATTTGAGTTCTTCAGGATATATTCCCAGTAGGGGGATTACGGGGTCAATTTTTAGAGCTTTTAGGAATCGCCACACTGATTTCCACAGAGGTTGCACTAGTTTACATTCCCACCAACAGTGTAGAAGTGTTCCCTTTTTACCACATCCTCTCTAGCATCTGTTATTTTTTGAGTTATTGATAATGGCCATTCTGACTGGAGTTAGGTGGTATCTCAGTGTAGTTTTAATTTGCATCTCCTTGATGATTAATGAGGTTGAACATTTCTTCATGTGTCTGTTGGCTGCTCATATGTCTTCTTTTGAGAAGTGTCTGTTCATATCTTTTGCCCACTTTGTAATGGGATTGTTTTTTTCTTTTCAGCATGTTTGAGTTCCTTGTAGATCCTAGATGTTAGGCCTTTCTCAGACATGGAGTTGGCAAATACTTTTTCCCAGTCTGTGAGCTGTATCCCTGCTCTCTTGATGGTTTATTTGGCTTTGCAGAAGCTTGTCAGTTTAAAGAGGTCCCACTTGTCTACCTTATCTCTTATGACCTGTGGGTTTTGATTTTGTTCAAGAATTGGATCCCAGTTCCAATTTCCATAAGGGTGTGTCCTGCATTTTCTAAGGTTCTTATAGTTTGAGGTTTTTACATTTAGGTCGCTGATCCATTTAGAGTTAATTTTTGTGTATGGGGATAGATAGGGGTCTTGTTTGAGTCTTCTGCATGTGGTCAGTTTTCCCAGTACCATTTACTGAATAGGTTCTCCTCTCCCCAGTGGTGGATAGTGGTGGCTTTGTCAAAGATGAGTTGTTTGAGAAATTGAGGTTTTTGCTTCTGGAATCTCAATTCTATTCCATTGGTTTATATGCCTGTTCCTGTACCAATACAAGCTGTTTTGATTATTGTAGCTTTAGAGTAAAGTTTGAAGTCTGGTAGTGTGATACCTCCTGCTTTTTTTTTTTTTTTTGCTAAGGATTGTTATGGGTATTCTTGGTTGTTTTTGTTTCCATATGAATTCCTGTATTGTTTTTTCTAGCTCTGAGAAGAATGTTGCTGGTAATTTGATCTGTAGATTGTCTTAAGTAGAATGGACATCTTTATAATGTTTATTCTTCTAATCCATGAGCATGGGGTATTTTTCCACTTGTTTGTGTCATCCTTGATTTCTTTGAGCAGTGTTTTATAGTTTTCATTGTAAAGGTCTTTCACATCTCTGGTTAGGAAGATGCCAAGGTATTTCATTTTTTTGTGTGGCTATTGTGAATGGTATTGCATTTTTTATTTGGGTTTCTGTTTGTTTATTAATGGTGTAAAGAAATGCGATTGTCTTCTGCACATTTATTTTATACCCTGAGATGTTGCCAAAGTCCTTTATCAGTGCAAGGAGGCTTTTGACAGATTCTTTTGGGTTTTCAAGGTACATAATTATGTCATCTGCAAAGAGAGATAACTTGACTTCCTCTTTTCCTATTTCGATACCCCTGATCGCCATCTCTTTTCTGATTGCTCTAGCTAGGACTTCTAACTATATTGAACAGGAAGGGAGAGAGTGGACATCCTTGTCTTGTTCCAGTTTTCAGGGGAAATAGTTCCAATTTTTGTCTGTTTAGGAGTATGCTAGCTGTAGGTGTCTCATAGATGACTTTTACTATTTTGAGGTATGTTCCATGTATGCTTAAGTGTTTGAGGGTTTTCATCAGGAAGGGGTGCTGGATTTTATCAAAAACTTTTTCTGCATCTAATGATATAATCATGTGGTTTTTGTTGTGACATCTCTGGGTGTATTTAATTACACTTTTTGTCTTTTGAATGTTGAACCAGCCTTGCATCCCAGGAATGAAGCCTACTTAGTCATGATGGATGATTTTTCAGATGTGTTGTTGAATTCAGTTTGCTAGGATCTTGTTGAGAATTTTGGCATCTGTGTTTATCAAAGATATTGGCCTGTAGTTTGCTTTCTTTGTTGGGTCTTTATGTACTTTGGCTATGAATGTGATGTTAGCTTCATAGAATGATTTGGGGAGGGTTCCATCTTTCTCAATCGCCTGGAATACTTTCAGTAGGATTGGTATCATCTCCTCCTTAAATGTCTTATAGAATTCTGCTCGAAAGTCATCTGGTCCAGGTAGTTTTGTAGGTAGTTTTCTTATTACATGGTCAATTTCCTTGATTGTTATTGGTCTATTTAGGGTCTCGGTTTCTTCTTGTTTCAACCTAGGTAGGTTGTGTGATGTCAGAAAGTCCTCCATTTCCTTAAGGTTTTCAAGTTTGTTTCCATACAAGTGTACATAGTAGTCTCTAATGATCTTTTGTATTTCTTCAGGGTCAGATGTGACTTCATCTTTTGTGTTTCTGATTGTATTTATTTGAGCATTTTCTCTTTTTTTCTTGGTCAGTCTAGCTAAGGGGCCATCGATCTTGTTTATCCTTTCAAAGAACCAGCTTTTTGTTTCATTGATTTTTTTTGTATTATCTTTTTGTCTTCTATGTCCCGGATTTGGGCTTTTGTTTTGGTGATTGGATTCTACTCCTGATGTTGGGGCTTTGGTGGTCTTGCTTTTGCACCTTCCTAAGGTGACCTGTTAGACTGTTGATTTGTGATTCTTCCATTTTCCTCATGTGAATTTGTAGGGATATGAAAACCCCTCTTACTACAGCTTTCATGGCATCCCAGAGATTTTGGTAAGATGTCTCTTCATATTCATTTGTTTCCAAATATCTTTTAATCTCTGATTTGATTTCATCATTGACCCAGGAGTTTTTTATTATCATGCTGTTTAGTGTCCATGTCTTTGTGGGTTTGGCAGGGAACCTCATTAGTGTTGATGTTTATTTTTATTCCATTGTAGTCCAAGAAGGTTCATGGCAAAATTTTGATCTTTTTAAATTTGCTTATGCTTGATTTATGGCCAAGTATGTGGTTAATCTTATAGTACGTTCCATGCAGTGATGAGTAGAATGTATATTCTGTGGTTGTTGGATGGAGTGTTCTGTAGGTATCAAGTCCATATGGTCAAGAGTCACATTGAGGTTTCGGATCGTTGCTGGATTTTTGTCCTTATGATCTGTCTAGGGTTGTGAGTAGGGTATTGAAGTCTCCAGCTATGATAGTGATAGAGTCAATATCTCTTTTGAGTTTACCTAGAAGCTGCTTCATGAAAGTTGGCACTCCTATGTTGGGACCATATATGTTTAAGATGGATATTTCTTGTGATGGATTGAACCTTTTATCATTATGTAGTGGCCTTCTGTATCTTTTTAAATTTTTGATTGCTTAAAGGGTGTTTTGTCTGAGATTAAGATCATGACTTCTCCTTTCTCTTGTGTTCCATTCACCTGAAAACTTGTTTCCCATCCTCTTATTTTGAGTCTGTGAGTGTCCTTTCTAGTGAGGTGAGTCTCTTGAAGGCAATATATTATTGCCTGTTGATATTTTCTCCATTTTGCCATCCTATGTCTTTTCAGTGGTGCATTTAGTTCATTCACATTCAAGATAATTAGTGAAGTGTGAGAGTCGATCCCAATCATAAGGTTCTTATAGAGTTGTTGTTTTTCCTGTTTGTTTGTTGTCTTTCTTTTGGATTTGGAGTTGGTTCATGTGTGTTTTAATCTTTTGCCTGTACTCTTGTGAAGAATGTTGTTGTTCTTTTTTTCCTTTTCTTCTGTGTTGAGTGCTTTCTTAAGTGTTTCTTGTAGAGGTGGTCTGGTGGCAGCGTAGGTTCTTTGGATTGGATATCTGAGAAAGATTTCAATTCTCCCTCACTGATGAAGCTTAGCTTGGCTGGGTAGGTAATTCTTGGTTGAAATTGTTTATCTTTAGAACTTTGAAGATAGGGCTCTAAGCTCTCCTAGCCTGGAGGGTTTCTGTTGATAAATCTGCTGCTATTCTAATTGGTCTTCTGTGGTAGGTAGTCTGACCTTTTTCTCTTGCTGCCTTTAGGAGTGTTTCTTTTATACCTACTTTGTTTAAGTGAATTATTGTGTGTCTTGGAGTTGGTCTTCTCATTTGTTGTCTTACAGGGTTTCTCTGAATCTCTTGTGTTTGAATTTTTGCATCACTGATGAGATGAGGGAAGTTTTCTTGAATGATTTCAAAAAATGTTTGTTCCAGTGTGGCCTCTGTCTCTCTTTCTCTGCCTCAGGAAGTCCACGTAGTCTTAGTTTCTGTCTCTTGAAGCAATCATTCATCTCTTGAAGGTTTTGTTCTGTCTTTAAAGCTTCTTTTTTATGTTTTTGACAGTTTGGATTAGTTCTGTATTTTGGTCTTCAAGTTCTGAGATTCTTTCTTCAGCTTGGCTAATTCTGCTTTCTATGCATATAGTTTGTTATTTATTACCATCACAGTATTTTTTTTTTTTTTTGAGTTGGAGTCTCACTCTGTCACCCAGACTGGAGTGCAGTGGCCGCTCCTGGCCACCGCAACCTCACCTGCTGGGCTCCAGCGATCCTTCCGCCTCAGCCTTCCAAGTAACTGGAATTACAGGCATGCGCTACCACACCCGGCTGATTTTTTGATTTTTATTGTAAAGATGAGGTCTCGCCACCCAGGCGGGTCTCGAACCCGCGGGCTCAGGCAATCCACTCACCTCAGCCTCCCAAAGGCGCGGGATTACAGGCTGAGCCACTGAGCCCGGCTCCATCACAGTATTCTTTACTGCTGTTATTTCTGCCATCAACTCCTTCCTATTTTCCTCTTGTCTCTCCTTAACTTTTTTATTCTCTCTATTAATGTCTTGATATCTGGGTTTATTGGATGTGACCAGTCATTCTGGAGACTCTTCATTGTTTGTGTTCTGAAGTCTGTTTTCTCAGTGTCTGACCTCCCAAGGGTCTGTGTGAGACCTATATTCTTCTTTTGGTTTTTCTTCATTTTTCCTCCCTACTTTTCCATTCCCTCTACTTCCCCGTCTTCTTTAATTCTGTTATTCCAGGGTGGAGGGATTGCTTTTACCTCTGTTTGTTCAATCTCCTATTCTTCCTTATTATATCTTCTTGCTTTGTTAAATTCTGGAATTGGACTGTAGGTTGGGGGTGGTCCTTTTTGCCATTTTGAGATTTAATTAAGGGGGGAGCTGTGATTCAAAATCTATCTCCAGATCCTGTTATCTGCTGACAGGTGTATGGATAATCTGAAACCCACTTCCCACTCCCTTGGTAACTGTCCATGCAGTGTGGTTGAAGGTTTACTCCCTGAAAATGAGATTAACAGAGGGAAGAGAATGGAGCAGGCAGTGGGGGGAAGAGGGGAGTGAAGAGAGAGAGGTGTAAGAGGGAGAACAATTGAGCATACCGACTAACAAATGAAAAGAGACACAAAGACTGAAACAAATAAAAAGAAAAACAATAACCAAGACTACAAACTAACCAACAACCATACAAAAAAACTAAAACATAAAATTATGCTAACATACAGGCTAACCAACCTCCTTATTGGTGTGCTATTCCTCTATACAAAGATGGGGTTCACAGAGCAATTTTTTAAAAAGAACAAGACAATAGGAATAGATTAAAGTCAGTAAACTAACAGAATAAACCAAGCACACTCTGAGACTTCCTTTAAGTCCAATGTCCTTTCAGTTCTGATTTCTAGCTGTCTTTGCAGGCTGGTAGATTTGTTCACAGTTAGGGTCAGTTGCCTCTGGCCTGCTGTGAAGGTCAGTTCAGATCTGGACTCCCTGCCCAGTCTATCACTCAGATCTGGCCTTGTCTATTTACCAAGGGGGAAGGGCTTCTGTCTTTCCTATTTTGATATTGTTACCTTGGATCCCCAGCAGGTCGTGGTATCTCACTGCTCCAGATGATGTTTATCTGCAGCTGCTGAAGCCTGGAAGTCAACACAAGCCAGCCAGGGCGGAAGTTGCAGGGCACCCAGGACTGGAGGGAGCAGGCAGCGGTAGCAGCGGTGGTGGCAGCCGCCTCCTGGTACATGAAAGGAGCTCCACGAGCCTGGCTCTGGACTCTGGGCATGGCATGGCAGTGACAGTGGCAGTGACAGTGGTGACGATCTCAGTAGATCACGCTTGCAGGGACTTCACAGTCCGAAGTCGTGGGTAACCTCAGGCATGGTCAGGGCAATGGGTGTGGTGGTGGCATCTGCAGCTGCAGCAGCAGTCCAGACTGCTATGATGTTTGACCAGTGGCAGTGACTGAGCTCCATGTGAAGAGCAGGCTGCTGACGATGGGAGCTGCAGCCCCCAGGAGAGAGCTACAGTCTCTTTCTCAGAGGGTCTCACAAACCAAGCTGCCCCATAGCCATCTTGCCAGAAGTCCCTGTCTACTTTTAATGGTCATCTTGTTTTTATTTTTTTCCTACTGTTAATGGTGTTGTAATAAACATATACATACAGGTGTTTTTATTTTATTCTTTATTTTAAAGATGTGGGGTCCAATTCAGGGTTAGGTATACAAATGTTGGAGTATGAGTAAAGTTTGGGCCTCACTTTGGTCTCCTCTTCACTTGGTTTGAGATTAGGTACCCTTATTCATGGTGTACCCCAATTGCCTCCCCTCACAGTTTCCTACTACTGTCAATCCCTTTCTTGTAGTATTATTATAATTATTCAGGGTTTACTTAGTTTTTTGATAGAGCAATTTGTGTCACTCTGAGTATGTTCTCAGGAGTAGGACTGCTGGGTCAAAGGGTAGCTCAGTTTTTAGCTCTTTGAGAAATTCCAAACTTCTTCCCACAAACATTGATCTAGGTTATGCTTCCAACAGTGTATAAGTGTCCCCTTTTCTATGCTTCCTTACCAGCACTTGTTGTTTTTGACCTTTTAATTATAACCATACTGATCAGTGTGAGATGGTACCTCATTGTAGCTTTGATTTGCATCTCTGATGACTAATAAAGCTGAGTATTTTCCCATAAGTTTGTCAGTTACGTGTATGTCTTCCTTTGAGAAGTAATTCTTCATTTACTTTGCCCACTTTTTACTGAGCTTGCTAGTTTTTTCCTGTCAATTCATCTGAGCTCCTTATAGATACTAGATGCTAAGCCTTTGTCAAATGCATAGTTTGCAAATATTATGTTCTTCTGTGAGTTTTCTCTTTACTCTCTTGATGGTTTCTTTTTCTGTGCAAAATCTTAGTTTGATATGGTGCCACCTGTCAATTTTAGATTTTGTTATATTTGCTTTTGAGAACTTGACCATGAATTTACTGCCTAAGTCAGTATTCATCAGGGTGTTCCTTAAGTTTTCTTCTAAGATTATTATAGTTTGAGGTTTTACATTTAGGTTCTTGATCCATTTAGAGTTAATTTTTTAATATGGTGATAAGTAGGAGTTCAGTTTCATTATTCTGCATGTGGTTAGCCAGTTTTCCCAGTACCATTCATGAAATAGAGTTTCCTTTCCACAATGTTTTTGTTAGCTTTGTCAAAGATGAATTGGTTGAAGGTCTGTGGTTTTATTTCTATGTTCTTTATGCTGTTCCATTGGTCGATCTGTCTATTTTTGTAACAGAACCTTGCTGTTTTGCTAACTGTAACCTTGTAGTAAAGTTTGAAGCCTCTGACATTGTTCTTTTTGCTGAGAATTGCTTTGACTATTTTGTTCTTTTTTGCTACCATATGAATTTCTGTACTGTCTTTTTTAGGTCTGTGAAATACAATGATGATATTTTGATAAGAACTGCACTCAATCTGTAGACTGCATTGAATACAAAGGACATCTTGATTGTATTGATTCTTCCCATCCATGAGCATAGGATGTTCCTCCATTTGTTTGCCATCTTTGATTTCTTAGAGTAGTGTTTTGTACTCATTGTAAAACTCTTTCACCTCTTTGGTTAGATGAATGCTGAGATATTTTAATTTGTTTGTGGCTATTGTGAATGGGTTTGTGTTTTCCCTTTGGTTCCCAGCCTACTTGCTATTGGTGTATAAGAATTTAACTGATTTTTGACATTTATTTTGTATCTTGAGATTTTACCAGGTTTTTAAATCAGTGCAAGGAGGTGTTTTGGTTTTTTTGTTGTTGTTGTTTTTTTAACAGATTCTAGGGTTCTCTAGGTAAGAATCATATCAACTGTGGAGAGAGATAATTCAACTTTTTCTTTACTTATTTGGATCCCCCTAATTTCTTTCTCTTGCCTGATCATTCTGGCTAGAACTTACATTACTATATTAAACAGAAATGGTAAGCATGAACATCTTTGTCTTGTTCCACTTTTTAGGGAGATTGCTTCCAGCTTCTGCACATTATGATGTAGGCTAGAGATTTGTCGTATATGACTCATTATTTTGAGAAATGTTCCTTTAATGACAAGGTGTTTGAGGGTTTTTATTGAATAAGTTATGTTGGATTTAACCAAATGTTTTTTCTGTGTCTATTGAGATAATCTTGTGGTTCTTGGCTTTACAACTGTTTATGTGGTGAATTACATTTATTGATCTATGTATGTTGAAACAACTTTCCATCATGAGAATTAAGCCCACCTGGTCATGATGAATGATCCTTAAATTTTGCTGTTGAATGTGATATGCTAGTATCTTGTTGAGAATTTTTACATCTATGTTCATCAGGGAGATTGATCTGAAGTTTTTTTCCTTGTTGAGTCTTTGCCATTTTTGGATATCAGAAGCATGTTGCTTAGTTTCCATGTATTTGTGTGTTTTAAAGGTTCTTGTTGGTGACTATACATATTTTTATTCTGCTGAGGTCTGAGATGATGCTTGGTATAACTTTGAATTTTTGAAATTTGTTCACACTTGATTTACATTCAAGTATGTGGTTGATTTGGAGTGTGTTCCATGTGCTGCTGAAAAGAATGCACATTCTGTGGTTGTTGGGTTAGGTGTACTGTAGATATCTATTAGATCTAATTAGTATTGAGTTAAGGTTCTGAATGTCTTTGTTAGTTTTCTGACTCAATTATCTGTCTAAAGCTGTTAGTGGGGTATTGAAGTCTCCAATAATTACTGTATGACTGTCTATATCTTCTCTTAGGTTGATTAGCAATTGTTTTATAAGATAATTTCTTTATGAACAGTTGTCTAACAGCAAAATGATGGAAAGTTAGAGTAATATTTTTAGGTTTTATGGTTGACTTTGGGAAAAGGGGTTTTAGTCTCTATGACTCACCTTGAGAAAGATTCTTGTTTCTATGGCTAGCCTTGAGGGAGAATAGGAGGCCAGAAACAGAATGGCATGATAAGTTCAGAGAGATACTTTTGCTTCTAAAGCTCCTTCTGAGACCTTCATTTTGGGTATCATCTATTGATTTTTCATAGGATGCAGCAAAAAAGCTTTATAAATATTAATAACAAGTTTTTGAATCTTCAAAAATCTGAAAGTCATGATATCCATTACTTTCTCAGAGTTTTGCAATAATGAAGCACCATTGACCTATGTCATACATTTGGCAGAATCATTGTCAAATGTATTATCTCAAGAGATTTATGACTAAAGGTTTAACCCAGATCACCATATTCTAGAACTGACTGTCCTGAACAGGAGTATTAAATCTATTTAACCACTCTTCCCTATCTATGGAATTCAGACAGTTTGATTAACATGGACTTTTAAATAATAGCAGTATCACCAGCTCATCTAGTAATGACCCTGCCCACCATTGCTATTCTCTTGAAGCTCCCATGTAAAAGGTAAGGCCAAAAGGTCAGACTGATGCATCTCCTCTAAGTGGCAGTTTCTTCAATTCTGGGGTGAAAGTTGTGAAACACCAATAAAAATTCTTACCAGTCATTTGGACTCCTAAAGTTCCAGACTTATCTTTTCATTTTGAGTGGGATTCATAGGCATCTTTTGTCAAGTATAAGTGGAAAAACAATGACCAAAATCTGAAGTGGACTATAAACTCTATGAAAAACCAACAAGGTTGCTGTGAAGAGTGCCATAACCTCTATTTGTACCTAAATCTTAATTTTATTACCCTTGTGCTTTTTTGTTTGTTTATTTGTTTGATTGTTAAAATATTTCTTTCCTAAGACTGACAGTCTTGGTATGTCCCCAAATATTTAAGTTGGACTTATTGAAAGGTTTATTCTACAGACAGGATACAGATACACTATTTGGGTGACAATTAATCAATATATAAGCAAAGGCAAGCAGCTTCCAAGTTATCTTTGTTAATATTCCTTTTTATTACGGTAAAATCATTCTATGTGAAAAGTCCTATCTGCTTCCCTTAAAATACAGGTGCAACCTTAACATGTTGGTTCCCCCGCTCCTATCTCTTTCAATCACAGGAAGGTGGATACAGAGAATCCTGTAAGGAAGAGGAATAGGGTAAAGGATTGGAGTAACAATGGTATGAGACTAGTGACCTATAGGGCATCACTAGGTGAAGAACGTAATTCATGAAGTGTCTTTGGTTGCCTCCCTCTCTTTCATGAATACTCTTTTCCCATTCTACCTTCCACATCAAGATATTCTCTCAGGCAATTCGTGCCATCCTTCATGCATGGATGGCATGCATGCACATATATGTATACACACTCGCACAAACGTACCCACAAAAAGAGTTCACCTACAAAAAGAGTCACATATATCTTCCATAACCCAGATTTCTTATCTTCTTCAAAATCAACACACTTTCTCCCATCTCTATGAAATTATTCTGTTATTTCCTGGGTAATATAGTTAGTAGCTAATAATATAGATTTATTTCACATGTGTTTATAAATGTTATCAAATATTGCTAGAACACTAAGATTACATTCTAGTATTCACTCGGTGACACCAGCTCTTGAAGGTTTTTGGTACACTAACAAAAGGCAGAAATAAGAGAAGAAATACTTGGTTAGACTCAAGACCCAAAGGTCAATCTCACTCTTTAATGCTTTTGCTGTAGTTTGCTTTTCTGGTAGGGATATCTGCTTGTCATTCTTCATTTCTCCTGCTTTGCCCAGTCAAGAGCATCCTTGGAAAGAATTTAAACTGTTGACAGGTTAAAGCTTCTGTCAAATTGTCATATTAGACCACTGCAGATGGTGTGTGCGATTTTGTATGTATGATTGTGTGATTAAGCGTGTATGTTAAATTTTTTTTGCAGAAACAGAACTTTACACTGGAAAAGTTTCCATCAAACCTTTAGCAAGAAAAGTATGATGAACAGTATTAGTCCCCTCCCTCAAAGATAGCTAGATAATAGTTGTTTACTGAGAGCTCTCCATTGATTTGCAAAATGAGAAAAGACAATACACAATATACTATTCTCCTCCCCCTAATACAAAGTATAGGAAATGCAGTAGGTAATTGACTCTAAGCCCAGGTAACTTGGCGAGACCTTGCCCCTACAATAAATTTTTAAAATTAGCTGGGTGTGGCAGCACATGCCTGTAGTTCCTGCTATTTGGAAGGCTGAGGCAGAGGGATCACAGGAGCCCAACAAATCAATCCAGGGATGGCTGTGAGTGTGCCAGAGCTCTGCAGCCTGGGCGATAGAGTGAGACTCCAACTGAAAACAAACAAACAAACAAAAAACCCAAAACTCTAGTTTGCATGTATTTAAGTCTATTATAGATGAGGTACTATGCTGAGTATTTCATATACCTTGTATTTACTTCTCATGTGAACCATGTAAAATGGGCCAAGGTTACACAAAGTTGGGTCAGCTAGTTCTGTCATCCACATTTTCCATTATACTGTGAAATGCTTTTCTGGAATGCACCTTTAAAAATATCACATAAATTCATATCAAAGAAATGGAATATTTTTAAATAAAAAGCTTCCAAAATAATATTGTCTCTTGAAGAGAGGAAATTTTGTTATCTTTTACAGCAAAAGTTGATTTAGGATGAATATGAGAATTTATGTGAGAAACACATGAAAGCTCAAAAATGAACTTTCTAAACTTTGATCTGCCCAGCAGGGACAGCCATAGAAAACACAGAAAATGACCATCTGTCCAGATTTCATAAAAGGGGATTTGTGTCTGTATCTGAGAAATTGGTTGTTAGGGAATTTCTAAGTTATAAAGTTCGCTAAATGGAAATAATATTTCCCAATCTCTGTAGATTTTATTTTCCTACCCTACATCTTTCAAAGCTAATGCCAGATTTATTGTGACTGTGTTAAGTTTTGTGATGCAAATTACATGTTTACTATCTTAAACAGTAATGAATCTATAGTTTTATTCTTTAGTACTTCTGTGATATTAGATAAGCCCTTAGGGACAGTCTAGAATGTGCCTCTGTAGTCACAGTGGTGATATTATATTATTCCTTTGAAACCAGAATCTTAGTAAATGATATGAATACTATTAAACAATTTAAAATAAAAAATGTATGAAACACCAGAATCTACAAGTATTTGTAAAAAAATATTCCATACGATCTCCAACAAATTATTATACTTGGTGAGGGTGAAGTTTAGCTCATTCAAAGAGAAATCTTAGATGTACTTTGGGTCACATGCTACAAAAATAATCAAAGATTTGGACAAAACAATTTTATCCAGGAATCATAAGCTAACCTTAGAAGTTCATTTAGAACTTGTAAAAGCCATAGTGAGCATCACTTTCTCTATCTCATTTTATTTCATTTTAACACATATTAGCAACAGAATTTTACTCATTTAATATAATAACATATTCCTAATTTCTATTTTACATTATACTTTATTATATTTCCATAAGATTATATTGGAAATTCTGTGATATTTATCAAGATTTAACATGATGAGGTTAATTTTGGTTGTTAGTGAAAGAAAGTCAGCTGAAGCAATAAAAGGGAATAAAGTTCAGAATTTATGAACCCATGGGCAGGGACCTCAACACTGAGCTTAAAACAGGAGCTTTAATGTTGTAAAATTTCTCTTTTTCTCTTCTCCCCAGTGGTTGTTAGTGGAGGCTTAGTCAAAGATGAGTTGGTTGAGAAATTGAGGTTTTGCTTCTGGAATCTCTGTCTTGTTCCATTGGTTTATGTGCATGTTCTTCTTTCAATACCAGGCTGTTTTGATTATTGTAGCCTTATAATAAAGCTTAAAGTCTGGAAGTATGATACCTTCCTTCCACTTTGTTTCTTTTGCTGAGGATTGTTTTGGCTATACGTGGTTGTTTATGTTTCCATATGAATTTCTGTATTGTCTTTTCTGAGAAGAATGATGTTGGTAATTTAATGGGTATTGTGTTAAATCTGTAGATTGCCTTGGGTAGGATGGACATATTAACAATGTTGATTATTCCAATCCATAAGCATGGAATATTTTTCCATTTGTTTGTGTCTTTTTGGATTTCTTTGACCAGTGTTTTGTAGTTGTCATTGTAAAGCTCTTTCACTTCTCTGGTTTGGAAGGTGCTGAGGTATTTCAATTTTTTGATTGCTATTGTGAATGGGATTGTGCTTTTTATTTGGTTCTCTGCCTGTTTGTTGTTAGTGCATAAGAATGTGATTCCTGGGAGGAGTGAGAAGATGGCAGCTGAGCCAGTCAGACTATGTGAATCCCCGTGTGAGTGAGTGAATGCATGGAAAATTTTGTATAAGTGTCAGTGAGTGGTTGGGCGTGTGAGTGACTGACTGAGTGAGGGTTGTCCTGGTGAAGCACTTTGTGCTGCAACTGCTTAGCTTGGACCCTAGTGATTCTTGGGTGGCAGAAGCCACATGTTTTTTTTTTTTCTCTAAAATCAACAGAACCCTGGGAAGAAGCTACTGGGAGAGACTGACTAAGTGGGAACTTGTGAGCAAGCAGCCAACACTCTCCTGGTGAAGCAGCTGGTGCTACAACTGCTCTGCTTTGTCTCTAGCACTTCTCAGGTCACAGAAGCCAAGCACCATTTTTTAAAAACTGATAAAAGTCTTCCTGGGAGGAAGCAGCAGGGAGAGACTATTGGCTCCAGGCTCTGCCTCACCATTGCAGGGCCTGACTAGATAATGGCAGTAAGGGCTGCGGAGGGAGCCCTGAGGCAGAGTTCCACTGAAGAAGATGAAAGAGACACCCTGCCACCATCTTGAAAATGGGGCAGGAAAGTGCTCTGACTTGCTCACCATGGAGCAACAGACCTGATCTCTGTGACTGGCAGATCAACTAGTCAGGGGTTGATCATGAGCCAGAGGGAATATGCTGAAAGCAAAAATTTTGGAGGGACCTGATGAGTGCTGAATCTCAGGTGCCCCATCCCCTACCCTGATCCAGCCACGGGACAAAGCGTGTGGCCAGAAAAGGACAAGGAAGAACTCCAATGAAATCAGTGGTAAGTCTGGGACTGACCCAACACCCCTCCTCCCAAGCAATCCTCTGAATATAAGACCCACATGACTCGGGTACAACTGAGAGGAACAAACCCAAGTGGAGCCTGGACAGGAGCCACAATAGGAAAACTCCACTCCGGATAGGCCTGACTGGGACACCTCTTGCAAGTACCTGGGGAAGAGATAATCCCACACTTCCCCCCCAGGGGATCCCCCTGTCCATAGGAGAGTAGGAGGGGAGGACTACAGCCCCACCCATCTCCACTGACCCTCCCCTTTCCCTGGACCCGACACTGGGGAGAGAGTGAAAAAGGCAAAAGCTCCGCAGGAGACAGCAGGGGAGCAGCTGAGAGGAACAATTTCAGAGCCTGCCACAAGAGGGCAGGTTTTTGGGGGTTTTTTGTTAAAAAAAATTTTTTTGGCGGTTTTTTGTTTCTATAATTTTTTCTTTGTGCATGAATGTGTATGTGAGAGTTTTATACGTATCCCCCTCACCTTTTTTTAAATCTTCTTTTTCTCTTTCTTCTTTTTTTTTCTTTCTGTCTATGTGTGCATGTGAATGATTGAGTGGTCATCTTTCAAGTTTTTTTTTTTCGTTGTGATGGTTTGTTTTTACTCTTTTGTTCCTCTCTTTTTATTAGTTTATGTGTGTGTGAATACATGTGTGAGAGTGTAATCTGAATTCCTATGGGATTTTTTTCCCCTTTCTTTCTCTGTTTCTTCTCCATTCATTTTGTGCTGTGTGTATGTGTGTGTTTGGTTTTCCTTGTTTTCTGTTGTTGTTGTTGTCTTTAGTTTTGTTTCATTTAGTTGTTATTCCAGCTTGTTTTGGGGGAGGGGGTGTGTGTCTGTATTCAATTGTTTTTTGCTTTGGTTTCTGCTTTCATTCCTCTGTGGGTTTTTTTTTTCTTTAATTTTTGTCCCTTATTTCATTCTACTTTTCTCTATTCTTGTCATTGCTATTACTGTATATGTAGAGTGATGGTGAGGAGTGGGTCTAAGAAAACCCATACCACATCCGGTGAACATTGTGATTTGCAAGTAGTTTCTGAATCCTAGCTTCCCATCCTCTACCTTATTGAAGCTTCCCACCCACAGAACCATTTCAAAATAGAACAAATCCAGAGCCTGGATCAGGGACGATTAGAAGGCTGACCAAAAATCAGAAGTGAAAGCCTCTCCCACTGCCCCTGAATAGTGGAACTAAACAGAAAAGAAAGAGATCTGTCACAAATGAGGAAAAACCAATGGAGGACCACAAGTATTCAAGTGTGACAAAGAGAAAACTTCTAAAAAATTAGACATCAGAGCCCAAACAATGGAAGTCACTAATAACTGACCCCAGAATATGACAGGGATTAGAAAATGGATGAAAAGAGTGAATCAGACTCAAGAATGACAGCATGCAACACTGAAAGAGCTTGTAACAGAGATTTGGGCCATGACAAATTTTATCCAGGAAATGAATAACAAGATGATGAGCATGGAAAGCAGAAGAAAGAATCTCAGAACTTGAAGACCAGAACATGGAATTTATCTGGTCTGTAAAACACAGAAAGAAAACTACAAGAGATGTGCAATTATATCAAGAGGTCAAGCCTATGTGGGCTTGGTATACCAGAACAAGAAAAGGAAATGGAGAACATCTTGGAGCAAGTATTCCAGGAGATTATCCAATAAAATTTTCCCCATATCATCAGAGATGTGATCAGCCAAACACAAGAAATACAGAGATCCCACAGAAGACATCAAAGGAGAAGACCAACCACTAGACACCTAGTAATTCACCAAAACAAAGTAGGCAAAAAAGGAAAACCCTAAAGTCAGCAAGAGAGAAAGGACAGACTACATACCAGGGAAAACCATTCAGAATAATAGCAGACTTATTGACAGAAGCACTAGAAGCAAGAAGGACTTGAGTCCAATAATCGAAGTCCTCATAGATAAACAATTTCAACCAAGAATTATCTACCCAGTCAAGCTCAGCTTCATCAGTGATGGAGAATTAAAATTCTTCCCAGGCATCCAATCTCTAAGAGCAGCTATACAGACCTTCTAGACTAGCTCCATTGGAGATGCTTAAAAAGTGATTAAGCACAGAAGAAAGAAAAAAATTAACAATGACTACACACTTCCCAAGGGAACAGCAGAGCACAGAAACAACAGCATTGCAACAGCAAACTTGAAAAAGCACACATACATCAACCCTAAAGTTATAAGAAAACAAGCAAGCAAAAATAAAGAAAAAACTTTAAAAGAACCTCAAGACAGGGATAATCACATTTCAATAATCAACCTGAATGTGAATTGACTAAATTCACCACAGAATGGCAAGCTGGATAAGAAACCATAACCCAATTATTTGCTGCATCCAGGAAACTTATTTTGCCACAAGGGATGAACACTGACTTAAAGTTAGAAGATGGAAAATGAGTTTCCAGGCAAATGGATCACAAAAGGAGGCAGGGGCCGTGATCTTAATATCAGACAAAACAACCTTTAAGCTATCAAAAATTTAAAAAGATACAAAAGGACACTGCATATTGGTAAAAGGTTCAATCCATCAACAAGAAATATCCATCCTAAACATACATACACCCAACACTGAAGCAACAGCATTTACAAAGCAGCTACTAAGCAAACTAAAAAAGATATTGACTCTAGCATAATTATAGCAAGGGATTTGAATACGCTGCTAATAGCCCTAGATAGATCATTGAGACAAAAAAAATCACAAAGGAGATTCAGAACCTCAGCTTGACACTCACCCAAATGAACTTAATAGATACCTACAGAATATTCCACCCCAAAATCACAGAATATACATTCTACTCATCACCACATGTAATGTACACCAAGATTGATCACATCTTTGGTCATAAATCAAGCATAAACAAATTCCATAAGATTAAAATATTGCCATGCACCATCTCCTATCACAGTGGAATAAAAATAAATATCACCAACAACAAAACTTCCCCAAAGACCACAAAGACATGGACACTAAACAGCATGATACTGAGCAACTACTGGGCCAATACCAAACTCAAAAAATTAAAAGATTCCTAGAAACAAATGAAAATGAAGAAATATCTGGGATGCCATGAAATCAGTTCTAAGAGGGGAATTTATGTATCTATGAACACACATTAAGAAAATGGAAAGATCACAAATTAACAGCCTAACAAATCACCTAAGGGGCTAGAAAGACAAAACTACTAAAAACCTAACTTTAGAAGAAGAATCCAGATCACCAAAGAGCCCAAAACAAGATGTAGAAGAAAAAATATAATAGAAAACATCAACAAAACAAAATGCTGATTCTTAACAAGATTGATGAACCTCTAGTCAGAATGGCTAAGAGAAAGAAAGAAAAAGCCCAAATAAACACAATCAGAAGTACAAAAGATTAAATCACAATTATACCCAAAGAAATACAGAAGATTATCAGAGATAACTATGCACACCTGTATGAAAACAAACTTGATGACCTAAGAGAAATGGAACTTTCTGACATCACACAACCTCCCAAGGTTGAAACAAGAAGACAATGAGACACTAGACCAATAACAACCCAGGAAATTGACTCAGTCATAAGAAAACTGCCTACAAAAAATACTCTGACCAGGCAGCTTTCCAACAGAATTCTACAAAACTTACAAGAATGAGCTGATACTAATCCTATTGAAAGTATTCGAGGCACTTGAGAAAGACAAAACTCTCCCCAAATCATTTTACAAAGCTAACATCACATTGATACTCAAACTGAGTAAAGACCCAACAAAAAAAGAGAACCAAAGGCTAATATCCCTTAAGAACATAGGTATAAAAATCCTCAACAAGATTCTAAAAAATTGGATTCTACAACACATCTCAAAAATCATCCACCATGACCAAGTCAGCTTCATCCCCAGGATGTAGGGCTGGTTCAATATCTGCAAGATCATGAATGCAATTAAATACATCAGCAGATATAAAAATAGAACCACATGATTATATAATTAGATGCAGAAAAAGCTTTTGATAAAATCCAGCATTCCTTCTTGATAAAAACCCTGAAACACCTCAGTATAGAAAAAGCATTCCTCAAAATAGTAAGCACCATCTATGATAAACCCACAGCTAGCATATTGCTAAATTAACAGAAACTAGAAACATTTCCCTTGAAAACCGGAACAAGACAAGGCTCCCTGTGCTTACCCTTCTTGTTCAACATTATGTTGGAAGTCTTAGCTTGGGCAATTAGACAAAAGAAGGAAATCAGGGATCCAAATAGGAAAAGGGGAAGTTAAGTTAACTATCTTTGCTGATGATATGATCCTATGCCACGGAAATCCAAGAGAATCTGTCAGAAAGCTGCTTGCACTGATAAAGGACTTTGGTAAAGTCTAGGGGTACAAAATAAATGTGCAAAAGACAGTTGCATTCTTATACATCAACAACAAGCAGGTGGAGATCCAAATAAAAAGCACAATCCCATTCACAAAAGCCACAAAAAAAGAGAAATACTTCAGATTCCTAATGAGAGACATGAAAGACCTTTACAATGAGAAATCACTGCTCTAGGAAATCCAAGAAGACACAAACAATTGGAAAAATATTCCATGCTCATGGGTAGGAAGAATCAACATTGTTAGGATGCCCATCCTACCAAAGGCAATATACAGATTCAATGCAATACCCATTAAATTACCAACATCATCCTTCTCAGACCTGAAATGACAACACAGAAATTCATATGGAAACATATCACCATGAATTGCCAAAACAATCCTTAGCAAAAGAAACAGCAGAAAGTATCACACTTCCAGACTTCAAACTTTACTATAAGGCTACAGTAATCAAAATCACCTGTTATTGGTACAAAAACAAGCATACAGACCAGTGGAACAGAATAGAGATTCCAGAAGCAAAGCCTCAATTTCTCAACCAACTCATCTTTGACAAAGCTTCCAATAACTACCACAGGGGAGAAGAGAACCTATTCAGTAAATGGTGCTGGGAAAACTGGCTGATGACATGCAGAAGATTGAAACAAGACCCCTACCTATCACCATACACAAAAATTAACTCTATATGGATCAAAGACCTAAACATAAGACCTCAAACTATAAGAATCTTAGAAAATGCAGGAGACACTCTGCAATGGAAATTGGAACTGGCAACTAATTCCTGACCAAAATCCCAAGTGCCCATGCTATAATAGTAAGATGGACAAGTGGGACCTCATTAAACTGACTAACTTCTGTAAAGCAAAAGAAACCATCAAGAGAACAGGAAGGCAGCCCACTGAATGGGCAAAAAATATTTGCCAACTCTATATCTGACAAAGGCCTAGCATCTAGGATCTACATGGAACTCAAATGTGCCAAAAGAAAAAAATACAAGCACACCAATTAAAAAGTGAGCAAAAAACATGACTACACTCTTCTCAAAAGAAGATATACAGGCAGCCAATAGACACATGAAAAAGTGTTCAGCCTCACTAATCATCAGAAAAACACATATCAAAACCACATTGAGATGCCACCTAACCCTAGTAATAACCATCATTAATAAAGCAGGCAACAGATGCTGGCGAGGATGCAGAGAAAAAGGAGCACTTCTACACTGCTGGTGGGAATGCAAACTAGTGCAACCCCTATGGAAAACAGTGTGGCAATTTCTGAAAGAACTAGAAATTGACCCTCCATATGACCTAGCAGTCCCCCTTTTGGGAATACAACCAGAGGAACTCAGATCATTCTACCAAAAAGATACCTGCATATGAATGTTTTTAGCAGCTCTATTCACAATAGCAAAAACATGGAACTAACCATGCTGCCCATTAAAGTTGGATTTAAAAAATGTGGTGCATATACACGATGGAATATTATGCAGCCACAAAGGACAAATATGGACTTTGCAGCAACTTGGGTGGATTTGGAGTCTATCGTACTCAGTGATCTATCACAGAAACAAAGAACAGAGTACTATATGTTCTCACTCATAAGGAGACCTTGAACAATTATCATAATACTATTAGAAAGGGTGCACACCTCATCAACAAGGGTACCTGCATAACGAAAATTTATATACTTAACCCTGAATTGTATCCCACATCTTAAAAATTAAAAATATAGGTGCTGTGGGTGATGTCCAATATTGCCAAAACTCAAAATAAAGTGAAAATGGATTTACTAAAAAAAAAATATGATTCCTAAAATATCTCATATTTGACCTGCCATATGACCCCATTATATGAAAAAGATACCTGCACATGCATATTTATTGTAACATTATTCACTATAGCAAAAACATGGAATTAACTGTGCTGCCCACCAAAACTGGACTGAAAAAAAACCTGTGGAACTTATAAATGATGGAATATTACTACAGCCATAAAGAAGGACAACATTATGAACTTTGCAGAAACTTGGATGGATTAGAGTCTGTAATACTCAGTGAACTATCACAGAAACAGAGAACTGAGTACCACATGTTCTCATTCATAAGCAGATTCTGAATAATTATCATAATACTCTCATAAAGGGGTTGGCAGTTGTAGGAAACTGCTGGGGAAGGGGAGCACACTTCATCAATAAGGTGAAGTGGGACAAAAGTGAAGCCAAAACTTTACTTGTACAATGACTATTTGTATAACTTATCCTGAATTGTAACCCACATCTTTAAAATAAAATAAAATTTTAAAAATATATTAGTTCGGTTCATTGGTTTTAATTTTATCTTATAGGTATGTCTACTTCATTCATTTCACATTTTCTACTTAGAAACAAAAATATTTAAAAATCACTACCAACAGTCCACAAATCTCCCAATACAAATCCTATACCTCAGAGTGAGACTTACCTTTGTCTCAATTGCAAAGTCTAAGGGGGAAAGAAAATCAGATTGGCTAGACTGGGTGAGACCTAATCATTCCTAGCCAGAATAATTCATGTTTTGTAAAGATGGCTTCTAGGACCTGCCAATTAAGTGTGTAGATTGGAAAAGAAAGCACACTTATCCGAAGACCCGGAGAGGTCTGTCTAGACAAATAAATGAGTTTAAATAAAGAATGACATGTGATATAGTGGGGTTGTTGCAAACAAAACTGGTAGAGACAAGTTCTACAATCTCTTTTCTAGCTTCTACCATATGCTAAATGCAAATAATATAATAATATAATATAATAACTTCCTCATAAAATTGTTGTGAAAATTAAATAAGTAAATATATGTAAAGTGCTAAGAACAGTGCCTTGCACATAGTGTATACATAGTTAACACGAGGGCAATGTTAACTGTGATTCATCCTAACTTCTGATGAGTAGACTGTATCTATTGATTATCTTGCCTTCTGTAAGTTTGAGTTTGAGGGTAAGCAGTAACCTGATAAAATAATCAAATCTAAAAACTGTATTCAAATAAAATATATAAATATCCCAGTCGCTCTTTGTTACCCTTTTCCTTTTTTGTTTGGTTCAAGTATAAATAAAAACAAATCCAAGAAAGAAATTCACAATCTGGCACCCAAACATTCTTAAAATGCTCATTTTCGAGGTTCCCTGTTAGACATTGACCATTTACATCAAACCCTTTTTCACATTACTACTTAGTTCCAATAGCTATTTTAATGGTTAATTGTCATAATTGTATTCCATTCACCATTACCCTATTGGAATATTGCTGAGTATGTTTCATTTCTTTTTGTAATTATAAATAAAGATATAATAGGCAAGTTGTTTTCTAAAACTGTATTTATGAATAAGCTTTGACTCAAAATCAATTAGTGCTAATTAAAATGTTGCTTTCACAGGAGATTGAAGAATCAGCTGTGAACAGAAAATTTGAAAAATAACATTAACAATAATATGAATGATAAAATGTTTTTTAGTGAACTCACACCTTTTTGATGAAAATGTGAGTGTAAGGCCGGAGGCACCAGAGGGCGGGGTGGGCCTCAACAAGATGGCTCTAACCCAGACCAGAAGAACAATGAGCAAAAGTGAGCTAGCAAAAATGAGTGACTGTAACTAAGACTTCAGCCACAAAGCAAGCCAGTACCTGTTACAGCAACTCTAGCAACCCTGTTCAGCCAATCGCCAGCAGACATGACAGCTGTCCCAACCAGTGATTGCTCTCCCCAACCCTCTCACAGCTTTCTCAGTGTGCCCTTTATAAACCCATCACCCATCTTGCTGGGTGCGACTTCTCTGGCCCACAGCTACATGGACCGCTGAACTTCGCCCGGGATTGCGCTAATAAGTTTTTCTTGGCTCCTTTGTTGCTGTTTCGCCTGGTCTGGTTTCATTTACCTTACATTTGGTGCTGAAACCTGGGAGGAAGGTGCGGGGCCCCAGCGAGCTCCCCCCTCCTTTCCCGATCTGGGACCTCTCTCGGGAACAGGACCTGGCCCCAGGACATCAGACAAAGCGGTGAGTCCCTCGCTTTCCCTGACTTCTCCTCCTAACCTCTGGGGTGCCCAGTCCAAAATCGTAGCTGCATCTGGGCTCACCCCTCCGGCACAGTGCCTTTGGCTCTGGTGTAGTGGAGACATCCCTATCTCTGGCTCGCCAACCCTATAAATGGAAGTGGATCTTCCTTTATGTCCCTATTCTGAGTGGGCCTGGGACGCTGGACTCACTTGTTTAGGGACCTGGGAATGAAGGTTGCGGTTATGGGAAACTAGCCTTCTAAAACTGAGGCTCAGACCCCCTTGCGGTGTCTCATATCTAATCTGGCTACTCTGGGGTTGTCCGAGGATATCTGTAAACAGAAACTAATCTTCCTTTCCTCCCAGGCCTGGCCCCAATATCCTCTGGACAATCAGTCTCGCTGGCCCCCCGAGGAACTTTCAATTTTGGCCTCCTCACCAATCTCAGTAATTATTGTCACCGGACTGGGAAATGGTCCGAGGTCCCCTATATCCAGGCCTTTTTGGCACTGTGCTCCCCACCCAGACTTTTGCATCAGATGTTCCTAAACCCAGGTCCTCCTGGCCAAATCCCCTGATAGGGGTTATCAGCCTCTCCCTGTGTCAGAATCTTCCTTTGCAGAACCTCCAGAGGACCTTGGCCTTCCTCCTCCAGCTCCTACCCCTCCTTGTCCTCCCCTCCTGTCCACTTCTTCTCAACTGTCTGCTCTTTCCCAACCCCCTCCTTATCCGACCTCCAGTGCCCAGACCTCCTCCACTCAGGCCCCTCCAGTGTCTGCTCCTGTCTTACCTCCCATCTCACCCCTCCTATATCCGGCTCTTCCTCCCAGCCCGCCATCTCTAATTCCTTTGTCCTCAGTTCCAGTCGTTCCGGATTCGGTCGGCTCCCCTCCCCCATCCACTTCCTTCCCTGCTGCCACGGAGGGACCGGCTTCCTCTTCCAGTCCTGTTGATATCACACCTGACTCCTCTGTTTCTGGCTCTGCCCCAGCCACCCACAAGTTGTACCCTCCTCTTCCTCATCACTGCCATCTTGCCCTCCTCCCACCTCATTCCCTACTCTCACCCCACTGCCATCTTACAATTCTACACACCCTCTAAATGGACCAGCCCTCTGGTTACCAGGTCCCAGGCCCAGTTACTGGCCCCTCTCTGGGAGGTGGCAGGTGCTGAGGGACTGGTTCAGGTACATGTTCCCTTCTCCCTGGGGGACCTGTCACAGATTGAAAAGCACCTAGGCTCCTACTCTGCCAACCCGACTGCCTACACCAAGGAGTTTTGATACCTCACTCAGGCATACGAGCTCATGTGGCACTACCTCCACGTGATTTTAACCTCCACCCTCACTCCCGAGGAGCACGATCACATCACCTCAGCAGCTTGGGACTACGCTGATCAGGTACATAACTCTAATCATTCTTTGCCGGTCGGGGCCATGGCGGTGCCTGCCAAGGACCCACAATGGAACTATCAGGATGGTGCCACAGGTAGAACTAGAAGGGATCAGATGGTCCACTGCCTTGTTGCAGGGATGGAAAAGACAGCTCAAAAAGTCGTTAACTATGACAAACTGAGGGAAATCACACAGAAGTCTAACAAAAACCCAGTCTCCTTAATCATTTAACAGAGGTTCTTACCCTTCACACTCATTTAGACCCTTCCTCACCACTGGGGTCCACAGTCTTAGCTACCCACTTTATCACCCAGTCTGCTCCGGACATCCGGTACAAGCTTAAAAAGGCAGAGGAGGGCCTCCAGACTCCACTCCGAGACCTGGTGAATATGACCTTTAAAGTTTATAATGCCCAAGAGGAGGAAGCCAAGGCCGTATGGGCCCAGAGACTAAAACAGAAGGTGGCCCTTCAAACTCAAGCCCTAGTCACTGCCCTGCAGCTGGCACAACAGGTGTCTCAGAGCTCCCATCTCAGAAAATAGTCCAAAACCCAAACACCTCCAGGAGCCTGCTTCAGGTGTGGCCAGGAAGGCTGCCAGACAAGGCAATGCCCCAACCCCAGGCCACTGACTCGACCTTGCCTGATCTGCAAACAAAAGGGACATTGGAAGTTTGAGTGCCCCCTGGGGGAAAATCATTTCCCAGCGACAGAGTTTCATGGGGGGCCAGCTCCTACAACGGGCCCCTCGCCAGAACTCCTGGGCCTCCTGGATGACTGAAGCCGCCTGGACTTGAACACCCCAATCATCCTTGCCGAGCCCAGGGCCACACTATGGGTAGCGGGTAAGTCCATCTCCCTTTTGGTGGACACGGGGGCTACCTATTCTGTTTTACTTCCCTTCTACAGGCCTCTATATCCTTCTCAGGTCTCAGTTGTGGGAGTCTCAGGGGTACCCTCCAAGCCACGGAAAACGGGTCCGGTGTCCTGCCTTTTTGAAGGCCGTCCCTTCACCCATTCACTCTTAATTATCCCATCCTGCCCAGGCCCTTTGCTGGGACAAGACCTTCTGTATAAACTCAGGACATCTATTTACCTCACCTCACACCAAGTTCCCCCAAATCCACTCCTGGCCCTCACCTGTGCTGTCTTCTCCCCGGAGCCTTTGTCCAATTTCCCCATTTCCTCCAAAAAAGTTAATCCAGTAGTCTGGGACACTCCACTCCTGTGGTGGCCAATCACCACACCCCAGTCCTCATTCACCTTAAGAATCCCTCTTGCTTCCCTTCCAGGCCTCAATTTCCTATCTCACACGCCCATCGCAAGGGCCTCCAGCCCATTGTTAACCGGCTGCTCACCCAGGGTCTTCTGGTTCCTACCAACTCCCCTTGTAATACTCCCATCCTCCCGGTAAAGAAGCCATCTGGCGCTTATAGACTGGTGCAGGATCTGCGGATAATCAACTCTGCCGTAGTACCACTGCATCCTATGGTCCCTAACCCATATGCTCTGCTATCTCAGATACCCCCCACTACCACTCATTTCACAGTCCTAGACCTTAAAGATGCCTTCTTCACCATCCCCCTACATCCAGACTCCCAGCCACTCTTTACCTTTACTTGGGAGGATCCAGACACCCACAGGGCCCAACAATTAACATGGACGGTGCTGCCTCAGGGATTCCATGATAGTCTCGATCTTTTTGGCCAGGTGTTGGCTGAGGATCTGTCCTCTTATGACTCTGGGAATAGCACTCTCCTCCAATATGTAGATGACCTCCTCCTGTGCAGCCCCTCCAGAGAGGTCTCTCTCCGAGATACGGCCTCCCTCCTTAACTTTCTAGCACAGCAGGGAAAGGGTCTCCCCTTCCAAAGCTCAACTCTCTACCCACAAGTTACCTACCTAGGTAGGTAACCCCCAGCTCCAAGGCCCTCATGGTGGACCACACTACCTCCATCAGGGAACTCCTAGCCCCCACCTCAAGTACTGAAATCTTGTCGTTTCTTGGGCTTCTTTAAGCATTGGGTCCCCAATTTTGCCATACTTGCCAAACCACTATATGCTACAGCTAAGGAAACTCCCACTGGCCCCCTCACTTCTCCCTCAGCTATAGCCTGCACCTTCAAAACTTTGCGAGACACGCTCCTAGCTTCCCCCCCCACTTATGCTTCCTGACTTCCGCAAGCCTTTCCTCCTGTTCACTGAGGAAAGAACTGGGACAACAACTGGAGTTCTGACCCAACCAGTGGGACCCTCTCACCTACCGGTCGCCTTCCTGTCCAAACAGTTGGACCCCACTGCCCAGGGATGGCAGCCTTGCCTCCGGGCCTGACAGCAGTGGCTTGCTTAACCAAGGAGTCTCTAAAGCTTACCCTTCAACAGCCGGTTTCGGTCTACTCCCCCCACAGACTCCAGGACCTCTTGAGTCATAAGTCATTATCCTTATTAAGCCCTTCTAGAGTCCAGGAGTTCCACCTTTTGTTCATAGAACACCCCCAAGTGTCTCTTCGCTCATCGCTGCTTCTAAATCCAGCTACTCTCCTTCCCTCTGCTAGCTCCTCAGTTTCACCTGAACACTCCTGTGTGGAGCTGGTAGAGGCCCTCAGCCCCCCTCACACGGGACTCTCTGACCAACCTCTATCTAACCCTGATCTCACATTCTTCGTAGATGGAAGCTCAACTAGGGGGCCGGACGGAGGCCACAGGGCAGCCTATGCAGTGGTCTCTCCTCCCACTGTGGTGGAAGCTGCCTCGCTACCATGAGGGACTTCCTCCCAAAAGGCAGAACTGGTGGCATCACCTGAACATTACAGCTGGCAAAGGGCTGCAGGGCCACTATATATACCGATTCTAAGTATGCTTTCCTTATCGCTCATAGTCATACGGCAATCTGGAAAGAAAGGGGGTTCTTAACCACCCAGGGAACTCTGGTGGTCAATGGTAAGGCCATTCAACATTTACTCCAGGCCCTACAAGAACCCAAGGAGGTAGCCATCGTCCACTGTCGAGGCCATCAGATGGGCACAGACCTGGTCATCCAGGGAAACACCCTGGTCGACGCCACGGCCCACCAACTTACCTCAATACAGGATGCCACCCCTGTCCTGTTTCTTTTTCCTCCCTAACTCCCAGGTACTATGAGAGCGAACAACAGTGGCTTCTCAGCCAGGGCGCCATGGCTGGGCAACAAGGGTGGATGTACCTCAGAGACAGGATAATCCTTCCCCAGACACAAGCAAAGGAAATCGTGGCCACAATCCACCACTCTTAACACATTGGTCCCGAGGTCATGCACAGGTTTCTTTCCCTGATTTTCTTGCTGCAGGTTCTCCAAGAAACCATCAACCAGGTCCGTATGGCCTGTCAAACCTGTGCATATGTTTTCTCTCAAGGAGCCCTCCAGTGCCGGATGGCAACCCACCAGCTGCGAGGGTGTCTCCCTGGACAGGACTGGCAGGTGGACTTCACTCATATGCCAACACACAAAATGTACTGATACCTACTAGTAATGGTAGGTACCTTTTCAGGTTGGATTGAGGACTTTCCCATGAGCCGGGAGACAGCCTCGGTGGTGGCTGAGACCTTGGTAGAGCACATCATCCCCTGCTTCAGCCTCCCAACGTCCATCCAGTGAGACAACGGCCCAGCATTCATTTCCAAAATTACTCACCTGATGGCCGAAGCCCTCAATATCATCTGGAAACTTCACATCCCCTACCGCCCTCAGTCTTCGGGTAAGGTGGAATGGGCAAATGGCCTCCTGAAGGACCAACTAACCAAACTTTCCCTGGAGGTAAAACTTTCCTGGCCCACTCTGCTCCCTGTTGCCCTCACTAGGGTGAGTGTGGCTCCCCAGGGGCTGGTCGACCTTAGCCCATTTGAATTAATGTATGGTAGGCCTTTTCTCATTAACACTGACCTTCCTACAACTCCTCCGCCACTAGCCTCCTACCTGCCCTACCTCTCACTCCTCAGGCACCTCCTACGAGAACACGCCGACCAAACCCTACCCCAGGCCAACTCCACATCTGACCCACGGGCAGCTGTCATTCTACAGCCTGATGATGAGGTTCTCCTTCGAGAGCTCCCACCCCGGTCCCTTCAACCTCGCTGGATGGGACTTTACACAGTAGTCCTTACAACTCCTACCATGGCTAAACTGTTAGGGCACCCCTCGTGGTACCACATTTCTCGATTCAGGCGGGCCCCCCCAACAATGAAGTGTGGAAATCTAACGAGGTGGGACCCCTCCAGTTACGGTTTAACTGTATTGATGTTAGTAAACCTAGCTAATAACTTTACAATGACATGGGGAATGGCTGATTGGACTTGCAACCGATGCATCTCTGCAGGAAAACCCAAACTCTACCAGCTGGTTCCCCATACGTGCTATCATCAAAAATTTTCGTGCCAACTAGGAAAACAAAAGTACTGGGCTGCAATAATGTTAAGAGATTTCCAAGTGGGCTGCCCAGGCAGCAGTGGTACAGTCCGCTGCTGGGAGCAAGACCCCCCCCCACCAAATCCCCAAGGGAAGATACCTCCTTGCCCCACTGAATGTTCAACCTTCCATTCTTTTGTCCGGTACCTTGCTATGAGCAAGCCTCGGTCTGCCTCAGACCAACCAAACAATAGGCCTGGACAGGATGGAGCATGGGACAACGTGCTGGGTATTCTTGTCCCAGGCACCAGGGACAAGAGATCTGCTGGAACCTCAGACCTCTTGTGGGTAAATCAGATGGGGGAGGGGCGCAGGATTATGCTGAATAGCAAAACACCAAGCAGGTCATAGAAGAACTCATTCAATATTTCAATGGACCGGTATTGGTGCACCCCAACCTCCCAAAACCCTGGAGCCCTTATCAGACAAACCCAGAACTCCTTCCTGTCCTTAACAAAACCCATACCCTGCTTAACCTTACTAACCCCGGCCTAGCAAAGGACTGCTGGCTATGCCTCAAGTCTGGCCAGTCCTGGATCTCCCCTGTCCTGGTCACAGGAGATTGGACTCTCCCTATGCCTCCAACCCAATGTCCACCTTCACTACCGCGTTCTGACATCCCTCTCCCACATGACTTGCCCACGGCCCAGGGTATAATGTGCAAGGGCACCCTGGGAGTTGGATGGCCCCCCCTCTGCCTCTGCTCACAATCACTTGTGGTCCAATCAAATAACACCCTCTGCCCCCCACTTAATGGGACTGCCTTTCTATGTGGCACTACCTTCTACCTGGTCTTGCCCCCCAACTGGTCGGGGTACTGCATTCTTGTCATCCTCCTCCCCACCATTGTAATAGCATCCGGTAACCAAAGCCTGCCTGTCCCCTTGGTCGGCTCCTCAACGTCATGGGTAAAGCAGGCAGTTGAGCTCATACCTCTGCTGGTGGGACTGGGTATTATCGCGGCCATGGGAATGGGTGCAGCAGGGCTGGGATCCTCACTTCACTTTTACAAACAGCTCTCCTCCCAACTAATCGAGTACATACAACAGGTGGCAGACACAGTCCTAGACTTACAAACACAACTAGATTCCCTGGCTGACATGGTCCTCCAGAATAGACGGGGACTAGACCTGCTAACAGCAAAAGAGGGAGGAATATGCCTATTTCTTAGGGAGGAATGCTGCTTCTATGCCAATAAATCAGGGATAATAAAGGACAGAATTAAACAATTACAAGAAAACCTCCAAAAATGGAGAGAAGACCTGACTGGAGGCCCATTCTCAGAGTGGTGGCAACCCCAGCTCCTAACGTGGCTCTTCCTGTTCTGACTCCACTGATTGTTGTATTTATCCTCTTGTCAATGGTCCCATGTGTTTTTAGGTTTCTCCAACAGCACCTGGCAGAGCTCTCTTGAATAACGGTCAACCAACTACTGTTACATTCATACTCACCCCTTCCATCTGAACCACCTCTAGTCCCATACCAGCCTTAATAACCCCCCACGCTACCCCTCCCCAGCAGGAAGCAGCTAGAATGAGCCAGTGCCCCTATGACCAAAAGGTCGGAATGTAAGGCCGGAAGCACCAGAGGGTGGGGCGGGCCTCAACAAGACCAAGACAGCTCCAACCCAGACCAGGAGAACAATAGGCGAAAGTAAACCAGCAAAAATGAGTGACTGGAACTAAGGCTCCAGCCACAAAGCCAGCCAGTACCTGTTACAGCGACTCTAGCAACCCCGGTCAGTCAATCGCCAGCAGACGTGACAGCTGTCCCAACCAGTGATTGCTCTCCCCAACTCTCTCACAGCTTTTTCAGTGTGCCCTTTATAAGCCTAACGCCCATCTTGCTGGGCGCTACTTCTCTGGCCCACAGCTACATGGACCAGTGAAGTTCACCCGGGATTGCGCTAATAAATTTTTCTTGGCTCGTTTGTTGCTGTTTCACCTGGTCTGGTTTCATTTACCTTACAGTGAGGTGTCATCAAATGTTCCATATTATAAATATTTGGTAAAATTAATTACTATATAATGTCTGAGCTTTAAATGTCTGAGCTTTAAACATCAGCTTCCTTGATGTGGATGTCAGTGAGCCTAAATAATATTTATAAAATATACTTTAAGTAAATTTCTTACTTTCAAAAGCCTATAGTAACTAATAATGCTTCTATGAAAATCATGATGCACCCCCAATTACTTGATAACTAGTTATAAGTAGAAGTTATTTGCACACAACAAATTAATGAACTTGAATCTTTAAAATAGTTGTCTCTTTTTTGTAGGTAACATGTTTCTATACAAAATGTCATTCAAAGCAACAATCAGCAAAACTTTTCTTCTTATTGAGAGTCAAAAGTGAGTTTGAGCCCAAGCTAAATTAAATGATAACTTTCCAGTTATTGAAGTGTGAATTAATGTAAATTTGTGTATAGTGCTGCAGGGGAGAGGAGAGGATATATAATTATTTGCTTTTTAAGGTACTTATACTTTTAAAAAATAGGTATTTATTATAAGCAAAGTCAGAAGTTTGGCTGTCTTCCCTGCTCTTGGATCTGACCTGAACCCTATTGGGGTTGGAATTGACTCATATATAGCCTCTGCTTAAAATCTAGCCTCATTATGTCATTGTTATATAGTTATCATCCCATAAGTGAATATAAATATTTTTTATTAGAGTCAATACATTTGAAAATAGATACTGAGGAAAAAACAGTTAAACTGAAACTCGCAGAGTCTCTTAATGAATCTAGAACTAATCTTATTCTGTTAACCGAAAGTAGTGATAAAGATTTTCTTATTGAACCTATTGAACATCAAATCCTGACCTTCTTGGGCAGTGATGCCAATATGTTGTGAAACTGTGGATCTTTCCTGCACACAGCTCTATAATATTACAGTAAAATGTATCTAAAGTCAAATTTGTCTTCAGAATGTGTGCCACATACTTCTATCTTGATAATGATAGCAGTGATCATAAAGACAATACCATTATTATGTATTTCATGACATTCATCTAAGTGCCTTGTACATTTTTTCATTCTTTAATCCTCAAGACATCTATAAGGTTGAAGCTATTTTTATGCCCCTTCTACAGATAAGGAAACAAGCTTAAGCTCAAGACTATCCAGATATTATGTGGTTGAGCCTGAATTGGCTCCCTGGCAGTCTGATTTCAGGATGCACTCTGCTCTTCTGTCACTGATAAAGATTAACCAAGAAATTATCAAACTATACAAAAGTACTGAAACAAAGTTATTTCACTCAGCACTTACCAAGTACCTATGTACTCAACATTTAGTAATAATTTTGTATACATCTTTGAGAGACAAGTAAAGCTCTATCACTTGGTTTTGTTTAGTCAGCTGTCTTAGTCTGCTCAGGATGTCATAGCAAATTACCATACCAGTTTAAAATACAGAAATTTATCTCACATTTATGGAGACTGGGAAGTCCAGGATCAAACTACTGCCAGTTTGGTTCACAGTGAAGACTCTTTCTCTTCCTTGCAGTTGGCTGCCTTCTCTCTGTGTGTCTATATAGTTTTTCAATGCTGCATTTTTCAATGCTTCAATGTGTTGTCTCTATTCATAAGGACACATCCTATTATGAGGGCCCTCGCCTCGTGATCTTATTTAAACCTAATTTCTTCCCATAGGCTCCATCTCTAAATACCAACACACTGGGAGTTAGAGCTTCAGCATATATATTTGGGAACAGGCACAATTCAGTCTAAAGCAACAACATTTTAAAATATAAAGTTCTACTCTCTTCCTGTCATCATCAGCCAATAAATTAGTCATCTTATTAAAGATGTGGTGGAAGACAATACTGATTGGAAAGAAACTGGACAATTTGTCCTGTAAGGTCCCTATTAATTCTAGAATATTATAATTTCATTAAGTTACTTCTCTATAGTCAGCCCCTGTGGAAGTCTGTCCTTTTAAAACTGCAGATGGTTATAATTCTAGACTTTTTATTTACTATGAGCCTGAAGCAATAATGGGATCACTGAAAGTTTTCTTTTTTGCCATATTTTAGAACAGAATTACATGCAAGCATATGTCTGCTCCTTGTTTACATTGTCACTGGTTGATTCTCAGGAATACCTAATTGTTGATGGAGATGAAAAACTTGGAATATTGACATGATCTGTATATCCTTATTTTGTTAATTTATTTCTGCAGGGCTTCTTTAAGGGCTCCCCTGGGTCACACGAATGCAAAGTTAAAACTACTAGCTCCTTAAGAAAAAGGTGAGATATGGACCATAGAAACATAGCATAAGTTAAAATATCTTTTGAGGACAGATAAGATGAAAATGCCACTTCTGAGCTTCTACTGGAAATCAGTCAGTGAAACCAGGTTTAATTTGTAGAAATTATATTTACACATATTTCTTCAGGAGTGTAGTTATTGCAAAAGTGAAATATGCCTGTATCAATAAGGTAACAGAAGAATTTAGCAATGTTAAAATCTGGTAGTCTTTTTAAAAAATTTTTATTTTTAAAATGTGGGGTACAATTCAGGGTTAGGTGTACAAATTGTCATTGTACAAGTAGAGTCTCCACTTCACCTGTTTGTTGCACTCTTAGAAATCTTCAGAATGGTTAGATATTAGTTTCTCAGTGGAAGCTTGTCAAGAAATTCAGTCTAGAGGTAGACCAATGTGATTTGGAGTCCAAGGGCATATTATCTTTGCTATATTTTTACCTTCTTTAAGTCTTTTTACTCTTTTATGTAAAACAAACAAATATCAGTAACTTCTTGTTGCATCACCCACAAACAGGTTATTTTGTTAGATAAAAGTAATCTTGAGCCTCAGCCAGCCTCAACTAATACCTTTGTGTAAACTAGCAAAAGACACCCTCTTGAGGATGGACGAAGTTTTTTTAAAAAGGTACCCTTGAGTTGCCAAATACTTTTTCCCAGTCTGTGGGCTGTCTCCCTGCTCTCTTGATGGTTTCTTTGGCTTTGCAGAAGTTTGTCAGTTTAATGATGTCCCACTTGTCTATCTTATCTCCTATGGCCTGTGGGTTTCGGGTTTTATTCAGGAATTGGATGCCAGTTCCAATTTCCATGAGGGTATGTCCTTCATTTTCTAAGGTTCTTATTGTTTGAGGTTTTACATGTAGGTCTCTGATCCATTTAGAGTTAATTTTTGTGTGTGGGGATAGATAGGGGTCCTGTTTCAATCTTCTGCCTGTGGTCAGCCAGTTTTCCCAGCAACATTTACTGAATAGGTTCTCCTCTCCCCAGTGGTAGGTGGTGGTGGCTTTGTCGAAGATGAGTTGTTTGAGAAATTGAGGTTTTGTTTCTGGAATCTCAATTCTATTCCATTGTATCACATGTTCTCACTCATATAGTGGACCTTGATCATCCACTCATATAGTGGACCTTGATCAACCATAAGAAAATGCTGACAGTGGTGGGAAACTATGCGGGGGAGAGAGGAAAGGAGATGGGATTAATGGTAGTAAATATCTGTCTGGGGATGGGGAGACACCTCTTACCAACAAGGGTGCCTGAACGAAACATATTTGTATACCTAAACCTTAACCTCACAATATCATAATAAAAAATATTGATTATGAAAAAAAAGGTACCCTCTTAGAGTTTATGCAGCCTTGACTGAAACAGGGCACTTGAAGGGAAAGGCTGAATTCAGCTTTCTTATTTTCTCTTGGCCTGAAGTCTGTAAGCAATACACAAACCATACAACAAATGATGGTCTTATACAGAATTACAGTTTTACTACTGGGTTATAATGAAGCAAGTTCAGAGAAAATTCCACTACATATAGTGACATGTATTAAGTATTTCATCGTGAGTAGGAAGATCAACTATTCTGTAAATTCAAAGTCCACCTCTCTCTTCTTACAAATTTTCTAGCTAAACCTCAAATGAAACATTCATGCTAGACATGCAAAATGAAACAATATTCCCAAGGCAGGGTATTGTCTCCCTAATAACTAGCATAAGGCACTTGGAGATTCTCCAAACGAATGGTACAGGTTTGATTAAGGGATAGAATTCTAGGTGCTAGCTCCAGAATCAGAGCAGGTCATATCAGGTTCCTATATATGGTTTTTACCAGAAAAGGGAGAATCTCTGTATTTTAGGTATGCATCTTTTGAAAAATGTTATGGTACTTCCAATAATTGTTACACCATTTAACAAATTTCTAATTTCATCAATAAATTCCAATTCTGAAATTGCTAATAGTGAAGCATTTATATTTTATTAGAATGTGAATAACAAAAGTTCTTGGAGAAGTTGCCTCTGAAGTACAAGCTTCAGAGTGATTAGATGGCTTGCTCACTACTCTCAGAAGATGAATTCTTGTTGAAACCAACTAAACCTAAGATGCTGCTTAAACAGCAGCCATGTATACATAATATTGAAAACATTTATGCACCCATAACGCACTGTCACACTCGAGGACAAACTACAAAGCAAGTGATACTACTCATACTGTTCTAGTGGGAGAATTTGATGATATAATATAAGCAGATGTTTATCATTGTAGCCAGTAAAAATAAGAACTCAAATGTGAGAGGTTTTTGTATTTCACTGAATAGAAAACATTAATGGGAAAGTGGTGCTTAAAATCCATGATTCCAAAGAGTTCTATGCTTCTTGAAAGGGTAAACTAGAAATAAACCCACCAAGGAAATGAATGTCTCAAACTTGACACCAAATAGAACGAGGGGAAAGAAAAAACTCTCCAGAGCACTTTTTAAAAAATCAAGTGCATACTTATACAGGTTCAAAATCTGAGTACAGTCCACCAGTGAAGTTCCAAAATCTTAATTTAATTTGAAGTGATCTCAGGTTGGTAGTGTCCCCAGCTGACTGACAGATACCAATATAAATTATCTCAGAAGAAAAACAATTTCGATCCAGGTAGACAGCAATTTTTAAGACACCGTGGTTTTAAGACATTAACATGTGAAAAATGTGTGCATATTATAACCAAAGAAAATGTAGCTTATTTATTACTTTGCTTACTTGCAGCTTTAAAGGGTTTCTAGGCAATGGATTTTCTTTACAATGGGCACAGAAATGATATAGAGCATTTAAGTATATTTTGAATATGGTTAAATAATTATTTATTATATCTATGATGTCAAAGGAATTGTGATGGCTGTGGTGGAAGGAGATGATTTCAAAGTTGTATTATAACGTCTCACTGGCATTAAATTCACTTGCCTCAAAGAAATGGGCTATCCTTTTGCTGACTTCTCATTAGTTTTCTTTAATGGAAAAGAAACTCTTTGGAGAGAAGTCCTCTAGAAAGCCTCTTTTATAATAGTAAGTTCTTTTAGGTTCATCTTTTGATTCTCAGTAGATCTCTAGCGGATGCTTCTGTGCCTCTTAAGTACATTTGCTGGAGTTTTAACTTGATTAAGCTGTCATTCAAAATTTTTGTTTATATCATCGATCCAATATCAAAAAGCTGCTATACCATGGATCTGATGTCAGAAAGTTCCAAGTGACAGCAGAAGCAAATGTAGTATTACATTGTTGATGCTCATTTCTAAACCACTCTGAGGTTCCCACCTCTGGAAACGAATCAGAGTTAGCTGTGGAAAACTCAGATTAACCCTTGGATGTGTACAAAAAAATTGATTAAATTGTTTGGGTTGGGAAATAGTTTGAACTGGTAGGCTTCTCAAGTTTGCATTTGAAAAATAATGGGTCATAACAACACTTTTTTGTAAAATAAACTTTCTATTTTGTAATAATTTTAGATTCAGAAAAATTTCCAGAGATAATAGAATGTTCATCTATCCCACACCCAGTTTTCCCTAATGTTAATGTCTTACATTATCAGGGTACATTTGTCAAAACTAATAAACCAACATTGATGCACTCAAAGCCTCTTTAAATAGTAAGTATATACTGTGATACTCCAGATATTATACAAATACAAATGGTAGCATCTATAAAATAGTCAAGATTTTAAGAAAGCTAACCTGCTTATTTCTCACTGTTTCCATTACTTCCTATATAACATTTAGATATAAAATCTTCTTAAAATTCAATTTAAAACTCAGCTCTTCCATGCTCTGCTCTCACTACTATGAACTTACTCTTCCCCCAAACTCCTAGTCTATACAAGAGTGCTACACAAACTCATATTCATATTCCTAGTTTATTTCATCCTTAAATTTATAGTAAACTTAGAGTTTGGACTATAAAAGACCTGAGTTTGTATCCTAATTCTTCCATCTTTCATAACTGTGTGATCTTGAGCAAGTAGGAATATCATTACTATCATCTAACAAGAAATGTGAATGTTTAACTATTTTACCTACAGCGTTAGGACTTGGGACATAGGACAAGGCTGATAAAGATTAACTGTAACTACTAAGGCTGCTACAACTACACAGAATAGGGGACAGCAAACTATGGTGCTAGGGCCAAAAACTGTCCCATTACTTTTTTTTATAGAGTCCGTTAGCTAAAAAATGGTTTACACATTTTTAAATGGATGAAAAATAAATTAAAATAAGAGTATTTTGTGATATCTGAAAAGTATATGAAATTCAGATTCACTGTCCACAATTTTTTTTCAACAGTCACATTTATTGCTTTAGGATTTTTTTACTGCTGCTTTTGAGTTTTAAAAACAGAATTGTATGGTTTCAACAAATACCACAAGACCTGAAAAATTTAAAATATTTACTCTTCAGTCATTTTCAGAAAAAGTTTCTTGATTCTTTCTCATCTCTCACATGTTGATCTCTATAGAAAGTAATTATGTCATTTATTTATTTATTTATTATAATAAATTTATTGTTTAGGCTGGGCTCAGTGGCACAGCCTGTAATTTTAGCACATTGGGAGGCTGAGGCAAGTGGATTGCGTGTTCGAAACCAAATGGGGCAACCTAGTGAGACCTCGTCTTTACAGTAAATCAAAAAATTAGCCAGGCATGGTGGCATGCACCCCCTGTAGTTCTGGCTACTGGAAGGCAAAGGTGGAAGGATCACTGGAGCCCAGCAGGTAGATGCTGAAGTGGCTGTGAGTGTGCCACTGCACTCTAGCCTGGGTGATGAGAGAGACTCCAACTAAAAATATATATATACACTGTTTAATTCATTCACTAGTCTTAGTTCAGTTAGAAACTTCATAACAAAATAACCTAAGCTAGGAAGCTTATAAATAACAGAAACTTATCTTTCACAGTTCTGGAAGCTGGGCAGTGCAAGATTATGTTGTTCACAGAGCTGTCAGATTCAGTGTCTAGTGAGAGTTCACTATCAGTTTATAGATAGCATCTTCTAACTGTTCTCACATGGTTAAAAAAGAAAGCATGGCAACTCTATGGATCCTCTTTTATAAAAGCATTAATCCCATCCCTGAGGACTCTACCCTTATGACCTAATCACTTTCCAAAGGCCCCACCTACTAATTGTTTCAATTTATGAATCTGGAGAGGACATATTCATACCACAACACTACCTACAAGGTCTTACTCTTGCTCTGCAACAGCATAACTAGGTCACAACACCATTGTAAATCAAACCTTCTTAATCTTTAAAATGGGACTAATAATAAATTATACCTCTCTCACAGAATTAATGAGGTTTAAATGAGAATGCTCATGAAGTGTCTATCAATGTTTCACTCACATAGTGCTTAACAAAGAGTGTGTTTTGCTCTAACCCTCCTCTTCTGACTTTTCTAGATAATGAAAATCTCTTCAGAAAGTTCAAATCTCAGACAGTCCTTTCAAAAGATGAACTCCACACTGTAACAAATGCCAAATGATCAAGTTCCAGTATGATTGCCTAGTAACTACAGACAATGTAAGGTTGAGTAAATGTAGGTTATTGTACAGTACTGCACACTGGGTATTTTTTCAGTTACTACCCACTGATTAATTTATTTTCTTTTCCAGTGACTCATGAGGAACTAATTGGTAGAAAACAATTGATTTTATATTAACTGAAGTTTGTATGGTTCTTGTTTAGTCTTGACCACACACCTGAGATACTTGCATCCATTGAATTCTGGGATTCTCTGAATTAATAATGTTTTCAGTATTTGAAATTATTCAATGAGCATAACACTAGGCAGAGTGCTATTTGTAGAGGATAAATAATAAACCCAAGTAGACACGATGGAATTTGCAGTCTAGTGGGAAAATAGGCATTATTGATATGTCATACATGGGCATGCAGTATTGTCCCATGTATGAAAAAAAATTATAGGGAGTTATGAAAACCTTCACATCAGTCAGGGATAAGAAAGAAGTATGAACTGGTGTTGACTAGGCTACAGGAGAGGAGACTTAAAGTAGAAAGAACATGATATACAAAGGCCCTGTAGTGGAAGGACAGAGAACATGAAAATTGCTGGACTGAAGGGACAAAGCTAGTATCAGACTGAACTGGAGACAGAGCTAAGGACTGGACCAGAGAGGGACTCAGTCAAGTGCTAGGTTTTTCCTTTTTGATCATGGGTAATGGATGTCAGGGTATTGTCACCATCACCCGGGTATCTCTGCTGCAAAGTGAAAGAATTCCTTTATTTAATAAATATTTACTAAGTGCCTACTATGTGTCAAGCAAATCCTATGCAATAAGGAAACAATATTAAAGGGAAAAAAAGCAGACATATATCCTTGTGCTTAAGGAATTTAAATTCTAGTGGATTCCTACACAAGACTTAGGCATGTAGAGCAATGTTTATCTACTTTATTTTTTCATTAACATCCATCCTCCACATTCCACATATATACAAGGGAATCTTTAGAAATTTTTACCTGATTACCCACTCCAATAAATTTTACTACTAGAGATATATGATCTCTTTAAATACTATATGTGTATCCATGTTTATACTAAAACAACTAAGAGATTTGACCCTTCAAGAACCAGTTTGCACCCACTCGAGGGTAATATCACTTGCATTGAGAATACATGGTATACAAGCATAGGCTTATGAGATAAAATGGAATTGCAATTTGGGCATAACTGACAGGCTCTTACCTATGAGATAACTTGTCAAACATTAATTCTGTGCATTTGTCACTGTCTTTATTAAAATGATAAATTACTAATGTTTTAGTTAGCTTTCTGCTACTGCCCAATTTGTTTTTCTGATTCTATTTTTCTATTCTGCATATGTCTATTCACCTCAGTATCTTTTTAAATTTTCCCACCATCCTTACTTCTTTAGTTGGATACTTTTTATTAGCACTATCTACTTGAAGATCTACTTTCAAATTTTTCTTTATTAGAATATGTTTATAAAGTTTAGTGATTCCATGAGCAGTTTTATGTCACCAGTCTAATTCTACGTCCCCAAATGTCAATTTGTTTCATTAGTTCATCAGCTTGCATAAAGAATTACATTATTTTTAGTGAAAATAACATGTGAACACCAAGACTATGTGTGGTTTGGGGGATAAAGAAAAGTCAGGAATGTGGGTCATTTATTTGTAAGCAAATATGTTAGTCACTGTGCATATTTCAGTGAAGAATTAGTAAATGACTTAATTAAATGCAAAGCAATTGGGAAACACCAAAAAAAGAGTGAATTCCAAATTGTTTTGCAAACTCTACATAGACATGTTGAGCGAATCATATTTTAGGCTGCCAGTTTTTAGTGCTGTAAAATGCATTACAAAGTGTTGGTCATATATCTTGGATTTTGTTTTCTCGTTGAGAATTAAATTCCAGATTTGCTTTGATCTGAGTCTTGTATTTACATCTCTCTCCTTTGTTTAAACTGTCTTCTTTTATTTACAGTATGCAGAGAGGGAAGCAGGTTTAAGTCCAATTACCATAATTTCTGCTTGACTTATGTGCACTTAAGCAGTTTAAATCTTGCTTGGTGACAGGAGATTTTTCCTTCAGGATTCCTCCATAAATCCTTCCCAACCTGAAGAATAATTTGATTCACAATCAGTTTCTTCAGTGCACAAAATACTTAGGTTTCTGGGTCTCACTGAGTGTGAGGAGCAAGCCTTACATCCGGAACACAAGTGACAGGAGAATCATCACTCTGCTGTGCCAAGTCTCTGGCATATCAAATTCTGACCACAATTCTCTTTCTTTCTGAAAACGTCATAAATAAATTGTCAACTGCTGAATCAAATGCAAATTCTTTAGCTTGAAATCACTTTCTTCAGTGAGATCTTTCTCTGTTCCATCTCCGTGCCCTTGCTTGTCTGATGTACATTACTTGGTTTACCGTTCTGCATCTTCCAACCCAAATCTTACTCATCATTCAAGTCCTAGTTTAAATTTATATCTCCTTTGGCCACTTCGATTTCATCCATCTTGCCTTTCTCTAAACTCTTATGGAAATGTATTTGCTTATTTTTACTAAAATCCTCACTCATGATATTATTTTATTTTTATTGGAAAGTTCAAGCTGGATCTATAAATGCTAGCAGTATCCCTACGCAAACTTGAATCCAGAAAGTCACCTGTGGTAGTTGTAATATGCATCCAAAATTCTTTGACAATTTTATGTTCAAAAAGTGAATCTGATTCCCATTCCCTTGAGTGTGGGCTGGTTAAGAAACTCATTTCTTTTTTTTTTTTTTTTTTTTTTTAATAATTAATCAGTATTTTTATTATAGTTTTGTGGGGTACAGTTAAGGGTTAGGTGTACAATTACGTTTCATTCAGACACCCTGTTGATAAGAGGTGTTTTCCCAGCCCCAGACAGATATTTGCTACTGTTAATCCCCTCCCCCTCCCCCCCATAGTTTCCCAGTACCGTCAGTCATTTTGTTATAGTATTCTAATGAGAACAGAACATGGCAAAAGCGACAGTGTATGTCTTCTGTGACTAGTGCCTCTTATAAGTCACTACAGCATCTAACTTGCTCTTGCTCTTGAATTACCCATTTCAGGGAAACCCAACTTCTGTTCCACTAGGACACTCAAGCTCTATGGAAAATCCCATGTGTGGAGAAATATGAAACCTCCTGCCAGCAGCCATCTGATTGCACCATTTTGGAAATAGATCTTCCAGTCCCAGTCAAGTCTTCAGATCACTGAAGCCTCAGCTGACATCTTGATTGCAACCTAGTTAAGCTGTACCTAAATTCTTAACTGATAGAAGCTGAGATAATAAATATTCACTCTTTTAAACTGCTACATTTGGGAGTAATTTTTTAATGCAGTAATAGATAACAATACAGCATTGTTTTTTCTCTCACCTTTCTACATCTTACCCATCACCAAGGCCTGCCTATCTTTTCTCCAAAATATATTCAGAAACTCTGTATTTTTTTTCAACCCCACTTTCACCGTCAACTCTCCCTATGCCAATACCCTTCCAACTACTGTTCCTGCTGTCATTATTTTCCCTCACCTCACTTGACTCCCCCCAGTAAATCTTTCATATTGCATCTAGAGGCATCATCTTTATGCAACCTGTTGTCATGCTTTGCAAGGACTGAAAAGCATATTTTAATAAGTAGAATTCTTAGATGACCCCAAAGATCTTTGTCCCCTGTTATATAGGCCATACACAAGTCCTGCCCTTTGAGAGTGGGTAGGACAGTGAATATAACGGCTTTCACTGTTGTGATTAGGTTTCATTGAATGAGAAAGGTAAAGTGATTTTGGAAATGTCATTAAGGTGCTAAATTAGTTGATTTTTGGTTAATAAGTGGTGATTAGCTGAATAGGCCTGACCTATTCAGAGGAATCTTTAAAAGGGACTGGGTCCCTCCTAAAGGGAGAGATTTGAAACATAAGAAAAATTCTACTGGTCAATTTGAAGAAGTAAATTACCATGTAGCACAGAGGGTCACATGGCAGAAAATGGTGGGTGGCCTCTAATTGTTGCGGGCCTCAGTTCCTACAATTGTATGAAACTAAATTGTACCAATAACCAATGAGTTTGACAAAGACTGTGCCTCACATGAAATCACAGCATATGGAGACCCCTCAGTTTAGCCTTGTAAGACCCAAGCTGAGAATCTGGCTGGGCTTATACTTAGCCTGATGACCCATGGAAAATGTAAGACAATGAATTTTCTTGTTAAGCTGCTAAATGTGTTTTGCAGCAATAGAAAACTAATGGATACATAGATCCCTCTGTCACCCAAAAGTACACACATGCACTGGTAATTCACTGGAGTAATTATTGATTCATATATCTGATCTAGCAACTTCTTATTCACATCGCTGCACCCAAATCTAACTTGAAAAGGTATTTATCACTTAATCCTCACATTCTTCACAATTAACTGTTTATTTATTTAAGAAACATTTATTTTATTCATTCTCCTCTCCCCTACATAGCTTTGATTATGTTCCAAGCATTGTCTCAGGGTTATACACATATTAGTCCATGGAATCGATACAGGACTTGATACTGTTATCACCCATGTGTCATAGATGAGAAAACTCCAGTACAACTGTGGTCCCAACCACAAAGCACTGGGGCTGACAAGAGAATCTTGTTCACTAGGAGACAATATTAATTTAGAAAATGAAGATGCCACTCCTTTCTGTTAGTGAAAATGTTGTAAAACAATGAAGTAAAGGAAACGGAGATGCCTGGAAAACATGAATCTAATCAATTTTTCCCCAATAGATTTAGGATAAAATCTGACATCTTTATTTCACCTTCATACTAGAGCAAAGTATTTTCCTCTCTTTTCAGCTTTATTGCACACCATGTGATTAACAAATTCTCATGCCGTAGTTATACTGACAAATCTCTGTAAACAGAGTATGTGCATATGGAATATTTACTATATGCTAAATCAAACTTATTCAAGAATTATGATATGGCCCCTACTCTCAAGCTGTCAAGTGGAATGCTGAACATATAAACACTTAGAGTACAAATTGATAAGCACAAGCTGAAGAAATACAAATCTGTACAGAAGCAACTTTGGCATTTTATATTCTTACCTGTTCTGATGCAAAAGTAGAAAACTTGTGAAAATTATTCAATCAGTGTTTTTTATACTTCTTTTAAAAAACATAGCTCTCAGTTAAAAAAAAATATATATATATATATTTAGGCTACTCTTGATGGACTAAGAGTGAGGAGTTACTGAGGAGGCAGGATTTTCAGTGCTAAAATTAGAAAAGTCCTGGGTAAACTGAGATGTTTGGTCATTCTACAATCACACTACACCCAGTTCATACAAATATACTCAACAATATAGTCTGTGTCTTCCTACTTAAGCATATATAATTAAAATAAGTTTCATAAAACAGTAATTACTATTATGGTGTGTATTAAATTCCAATAATTTTTTTTTAGATTAGAAAATATAGTTTATGGAAGAAAGAGAGAGAGAGAGAAAAAGTGAGAGAGAAAGAAAGAGAGAGAGAGAGACAGGAGATTCATCTCTCCAAGGTGGGGAAGGGGGTCAAAGTCAGGAAACATGATGACAGCCATAGCTCAAAGAGCACATGGCCACCCCAGAGTCTAGCAAGGCAATGGCTGCAATAGTCACTTTCTTTTTTAAATGATTGTTATGGCCTACTAAATTAATTTTAAGATATCCTAGTTGGTCTTAATTTGTAATTTGAAAAAAGTTCTAAAAGTTTTAAATTTGTTTGTTATTTTTGTCCCTCAGTTAATATGCTATAGATAAGTACAGTCTGAGCATTTCCATTTCAATTTGTTATTCTTGGAAGTGGAGGAAAAGGTCACGTTTATTGAGTTTAGATAGACTGAGGTTTAGCAACTGCACACAGTCATCTAACCACCACCATCATCAAGATATAGAATAGTTCTATCATCCACCCCATAACAGCTCTATTTTTTATCTTTTGAATGTATGGCAGTATTTTGTCTTCACTGCCCTATTCTTAATATATATTAATGGCTCAAGAGATGTTAACTATTATCTTTGTTCATCTTTGTTGTTCATTTTATTGCAAATTAATCTTTGGTGTTGATCTTGAAAAAAAAAGGAATGATAGGTTGATTCAATAGTAAAAATCAGACCTACATCATGAGCTGTTTTGGTCTTTTGTAAAAATTGGGCTTGGTTTTCTGCAGAAAAGAGGCCAGAATTTTGAAACTGCTTCAAATTTATTGCTTTATTCCTGTAGGACATTTGTCTTTCTCCAAGTGTGTATGAATGACACTTTCAGAGATTAGGATCTCCATTGAGAAAACACCAGATTTTTACTTCTAGTTGAATCAAACCCAAGTATTTCCCAAGGTTTACTATGACTTAGCACTCAGGTGCTTCAGTGGCACAACAAAAGGATATTATAACAAGAAGTCTACAGGTAATCCTATAATACAAAAGTAACGTTTAAAAGAGCAAATACTGCATATAGCACTTAGTGAAAAGTGTTTTGAGGGAAAGAAACTGTTTAGAATAAGCTGGATGAGTCAGAGCAAGCTTTCTTGGGGTGAAGCTGAAACTTACTCTGCATCAGGCATGGTGTCTTGTCCTGTGTTTGACAACATTCTGTTGGATCTTGGGATCAGTAAGAATTCTCTTTAGACTTTCTAGATGCCCTTTAGACAGAAAGATTTTACTTTTTCTCATCAAATAAGAAATTCTAAGCCGGGCTTGGTGGCTCAGCCTGTAATCCCAGCACTTTGGGAGGCTGAGGTGAGTGGATTGCCTGAGTTCGTGTGTTTGAGACCCGCCTGGGCAACTTGGCGAGACCTCATCTCTACAATAAATCAAAAATTAGCCAGGCGTGGTAGCACCCGCCTGTAGTTCCAGCTACTTGGAAGGCTGAGGTGGAAGGATCGCTGGAGCCCAGCAGATCGAGGCTGCAGTGGTGGGGAGCAGCCACTGCACTACAGTCTGGGTGACAGAGTAAGACTCCAACTCAAAAAAAAAAAAAAAAATCCAGAGGTAGAAATTCCGGGAGTTGTAGTACCTCCAGGATGCCATGAGGACAACATCTGTGTTTCCTGCTCTATCATATTTAACATGAGGCTTTAATTCTCATGTTCCCAAGTTATTTTTTGCTTCCACTCCTGGGTATTTACTCAAGAGAAAGAAAAATATTTATGTCCACACAAAAACTTACAGAAATGTTTATAGTAGCATTATTTATAATAGCCAAAAGGAGAAAACAAATAAAAAATGTCTACTAGTTGATGAATGAAGAAATAAAATGGGATCTGGTTACACAATGGAATCCAGTCATAAAAAGAAATGAAATACTGATACATGAAACAACATAGATGCATCTGAAAAATATACTCAGACAAAAAAACTTGACACAAAGACCACGTGTTGTTTGACTTCAGTTATAATGTCCAGAACAGACAAATCTATACAGACAGAAAATACATCAGCTTTTGCCCAGGGTGGTGGTGGTCAGGAGTTAGGGAAATGAGGAGTGACTGCAAATGAGTATGGAGTTATTTGTGGGGTGATGTAAATGCTCTCAAATTGATTATGGTGATGGTTGCACAACTCTGTGAACATATTAAAAACCACTGAATTATGTCCTTAAAAAATGTCAGTTGATCTGGGCTCATTGGTTCAGCCTGTAATCCCGCACTTTGGGAGGCTGAGGTGAGAGGATTGTCTGAGCCCGTGGGTTCAAGACCCGCCTGGGCAACTTGGCAAGACCTCATCTCTGCAATAAATCAAAAATTAGCTTGGCGTGGTAGCATGTGCTTGTAGTTCCAGCTACTTGGAAGGCTGAGGCGGAAGGATCACCAGAGCCCAGCAGGTGGCTGGGAGCATGCCACTGCACTCCAGTCTGGGCGACAGAGACTCCAACTCAAAAAAAAAAAAAAATTTCAGTTGAATGGTATGTGAATCACAACTCAAAAAAACTTTTACTGAAACTGAAACAAAAACTTATTAGGTAAAAACTAAGAAATTATGAATTAAATATGGGTTTTAGTTAACAATGTATGTATGTATGCACATATGTACATATTATATGCAATAATAATATAAAATACAGTATAATAATGATCAATATGGGTTCATTAATTGTAAAAAATATATCATAGATGTTAATAATCTGGAAGCCATCTGGGGATTTATGGGAATTCTATACTCTGCAATTTTTCTACAAATCAAAAACTATTCTAAAATAAAAATGTATTTTAAAAAAGTCAGACACATTCAGATGTCATTTCTATTGCCTATATTTTAGTGTTGCAAACAGAGACTCTGAAAGTTGGAGTGGCTTGTCAAGGTAAAACAGCATTAAGGACAGAGCTGTAACTAGAGCACAGTCACAGTTTATCATATTGCTGATGTAGACATTATTTTTCTAGAAAGAATCCTTCTTGAGAATTGGAACAAGTTCCAATGGAATTGCTGGAGTCCCCCAATGGATGAGCTAATTTTTCTTGTGTACTAGTCTAAGTGTCTTAGGTGGCAAATGTCTACACTGAGCCTTAGGAATAGGTGTTAGAAAACCTAGGAAAGCCTAGACTGAGGAACTTATAAAATAAACATTTACAACAACAAAGTTCAGAGCATTTAAACTTTCTGATTGCTATTAGCTGTTTACTAACACCGTAAACTTCAATAGGACTATGAAATTTGGATGGTGACTTATACCTTCGATAACACCCATAGCACTTGTTTCATATCAGAGACATTTACATGTGTACCTTGAATGAATACATTCATCCTAAACACCTTAATCAGTAAGTCAAATACTGAAATATACAGTGAGAGAAAATTCGAAGTCTAAAGATTTCACATTCTATCTGAGATACAACATGCTTACACTTTCTTGGCCTTCTTCTCCCTTTTTCATACATTTAGGCTGTTTGCTGTCACATTATACACAAAATCTAATCTGTCATTCTTCAAAAAAAGTATCTTTTTTCTGTAAGGATATAAATTTGATTACAAGACTCAGGGCATCAAGGATTCCCTTTGAAACACTGTCTGAAACAGCTGCTCTCTTGAAGTCTCCCTGGCCTTTCCTGTAAAAAAGGAGTACTTTTTTCTGTGTATTTTATCAAAAATCATTTTCTGACTGCTCATTCTGTGCCAGGTTCCATGCTAGCCAGCAGAGATAGATGGTGAAAAAGACACAGCTTCTCATTCAAAGAATGCAGCTTTTTGCAGGAAAAATAATACACAGATGTTATACAAATAATGACATAAATATCATTGTGACAAATGCCATGGTGGAGAGGGTACTATGGATGGCTTTGAGAGCTTGTACTGGGCACTGTTATGGGCTAGGATGTTGCAGATTTAGGGACTGCAAAGAATATAACCTCTTGCTTCTGTGCCTATGATTACATGAAATTGAGAGAAGAATCAGAAAGATGAAGAATTTCTAAACCCACATTTACTAATAAAAATATGTTAAAGCTGATGGCTTAAAAACATGTTTCCAGCTCAGTGTTTCAGAACAGATGTGTGGCTTCTGCAGAAAGGTAAATCTCAAAAAACAGAGAGAAAAGAATGATTGAGGTTGGGAAGATGAGGGCCAAGCCAGTAAGACTATGTGAATCCCCTTGTGATTGAGTGAGTGTATGGAAAGTTTTGTGTATGTGCTGGTGAGTGAGTGGGCCTGTGAGTGACTGACTGAGTGAGGGCTAGAGAGCTAGCAGCCAGGGCTCTCCTGGTGCAGAGACTGGTGCCACAGCAGCTGGGCTTGGACCCTAGCAATTCCTGGGACACAGAAGCTGACTGCCATTTTCTCTTCTTCTTTTCTTTTAAATCAACAAACCCTCCCTGAGAAGAAAATACTGGGAGAGACTGTCTAAGTGGGGCTCGTGAGCGGGTGGTCAGGCCGCTGGTGCAACAACTGGTGCTGCAGCTTCTCTACTTTGTCTCTGGTTCTTCACAGGTCACAGAACCAGAGTGCCATTTTTTTGTTGTTGTTTTAATAGACAGAAGTTTTTCTTTGAAAAAGCGGTGGGGAGAAAGTATTGCCCCAGGGTCTCCCTCACCATTGAAGCAGGAGAGAGACTGCCAGCTCCTGGTTTTGCCTCACCACTTCAGCACCTGGCAGGCACTGGCAGGGACTGTGGAGGGAGTCCAGAAGCAAGTTCCCATAGAGGAGAACAAGTGAGACACCACACCATCATCTTGAAGGCAGAGCAGGAAAGTGCTCTGTTTTGCTCACCACAGAGCAACAAACCTGATTGATTGTGACCCAGAGGGAATATCCTGAAAGCAAAAACTTCAGAGGGACCTGATGAGTGCTGAGTTCCAGGCTCTTCACCCCCTACCTTGATCCAGTCCATGGGACAAAGGGTGTGGCCAGAAAAGAACAAGGAAGAACTCTAAAGAGATCAGTGTTTCTGATTCCTAGTGCCCCATCCCCTATTCAAATTTCAAAAACTACAAGAGATAGCAAAGCTTCCCATTGACCATCCTATTTCAAAAGTAGAACAAATCCAGAGCCCAGATAAAGGAAGAATAGAGGACTGAGCAATCATCAGAAGGAAAAGCCTCTCCCACTGACACTAATAGAACTAAAGAGAAAAACAAGAGATCTTTTGCAAATGAGGAAAACCAAAGGAAGACCTCAGGCAATTTCAAGTGTACCAAAGACAAAACTCCTGAAAAATCAGACCTTGGTACCCAAACAATGGAAGTCACAAATGACTGTCCCAAGAATATAACAAGGATTAGGGAATGGATGTAAAGAGTGAATAAGACTTAAGAAAGACAAGATGCAACCCTAAAAGAACCTGTAAAAGAGATTTGGGCAAAAAAAAAATTCCTGGAAATAAATAACAAGATGACAAGCATGGAAAGCAGAATTAATCTAGTTGAAGAAAGAATCTCAGAACTTGAAGACTAGTACATGATTTAACCCTATCTGTAAAAAACAGAAAGACTCAGAAAGAAAGAACAAAGCCTACAAGTGATGTGCGATTATATCAAGAGGCCAAATCTGTGCCTGATTGGTATCCCAGAAGAAGAAAGGGAAATGGAGAATAACTTGGAGCAAGTATTCCAGGAGGTAATCCAAGAAAATTTTCCCCTCTCACCAGAGATATAACCAGCAAAGCACAAGAGATAAAATGAGAAGGCAAACCCTTAGACACATAGTAATTCGCCTACACAAGGTAGGCACAAAAGAAAAAATCCTAAAGGCAATAAGAGAGAAAGGTCAGACTACATACGAGGGAAAACCAATCAGACGTTGGCTGAGTAGAGAGTCCCCTTATTTTCTGCCCTGAGGTGTTCCAGGGATCCCTAACTATTCTAATTTGGTCCAGACATGTTATTTGTCTATTTGTCTTTGTGCTGCTTACTTGTTGTCTGTCATGGGGTCCCAGAATTCAAAATCTGTCAGTCCACCAGACTGTAAAAAAAATTTCTGCCACTATGGTGTCTGCCACTATGGTGTCTGCCTCTCAAAAGACAGACTCTGAACACTGTAAAGTAGACTGACCTGCCTTTGATGTTGGATGGCCTTATATAAGGTCTCTGGATGTTTATATTACTGAATCTGTTGGATAATAATTACAGGGAATCCTGGCCATCTGGATCAGTTCCCTTATATTGACCAGTGGCTGTTTGGTCAAAACTCACCACTCTGACTGAAGGCATGCTCTCTTAAAACCACCAGTTGAGTCCTAGTCTCCATGTCTCTTAGCTGACCAGGATGCATCAACCCTCATGTTATGGACCCTCCTCCACTTAAGCCACTTCTTCATGATTTAAAATATCCATCACCCATTACCTGTATCACCTGCTTCTTATGGAATATATCCTGTTTTGCCCTCCTCTACTGAAGATCCTCTTGAGGATATGGTTAGCTCTAACCCTCTACTTTATAATCCTCCACCAACTTCGTCTATTGTTATTTCCCCCACCTCTCCTTGCTCACAGCCATCGACAGCCACAGTTGCAGCTGCAACTGCACCTGTCTCTAGTTCCACCCCTCACCATCTTCTTCACCTCTGCCCGCCCATCTTCAATCTCAGACCAATCCAGCACCTCTCCTTTCCCTCCAGGAAGTCCCTGCTCCCCTGGGGACAGAGCAGACAAAGCAGTTGTTTCTGGTATCTACCTCTTTCTCCTCATCTGATTTGTATAACTGGAAATATCAGAACATAATGTTCTCGGATAAGCCACAGGCTCTGATTTCCTTTTTTGTTTTCTGGGTTTTTTTTTGAGTTGGAGTCTCACTCTGTCACCCAGACTGGAGTGCAGTGACTGCTCCCAGCCACTGCAGCCTTGACCCACTGGGCTCCGACGATCCTTCCACCTTAGCCTCCAAGTAGCCAGAATTACGGAAATGCACTACCATGTCTGGTTGATTTTATTTGTTTTTGTTTTTTATTTACTATAGAGATGAGGTCTCACCAAGTTGCCCAGGCAGGTCTTGAACCCGTGGGCACAGGCAATCCACTCACCTCAGCCTCCCAAAGTGTGGGATTACAGGCTGAGCCACCGAGCATGGTTTCTGATTTCCTTAATGGAGTCAGTTATGCACACACACATCCCCCCATTTGGGACGATTGTCAGTAGCTTCTTATCACTTTGTTTACTGCTAAAGAGCGGGAGCGCATCAGAGCTGAGGCTATAAAGTCTATTTAGATTCTACTGGAGGCACACAGAAGGAAAGTCAAGAAACGATGAAACAGGTTTTTCCCCCAACTCATCCAGACTGGGATTCCAACATCTCAATGGCATCCAAGGCACTAGAGAACTATCACTGGGCTCTAGTAGTAGCTAAAGGGGGCAGCCCAAAAACCTGTCAGTCTTTCTAAAACTACCGAGATTCTCCAGGGATCTGAGGAATCTCCAGGGGCATTCCTTGAGTACCAAGAGGTATTTCAAACTTACACCCTTTAGATCCCTCAGCTCTCGAGAATGTTTGAGCTATTAATTTGGCATTTGTGGCTCAGTCACATCTGGAAAAATATACAGAAGCTGGAGGGCTTTGCAGGAATGAATCTTTCTCAGCTGCTTGAAGTAGTTCAAAAAATGTTTAACAATTGAGATGCTGAGAAACAAAAGCAAGCAGTACAGGCAGCTGACAGAGCTCCAAGAAGACAAACCAAAATTGTGGTAACAGCCCTGTGGCCTCCAGGAGCTGATCCAAACCTCCTTGTCAAAAGTTTGATAACCAGAAAGGCCAAAAGGGTCAGAAACCTGGATGCATTCAGTTGGCAAAGAACCAGTGTGCTTATTCCAAGGAACTAGGGCATTGGGTCAAAGATTGTCCCCACTAACCACAACAGGAGGACCCTAAGCCAGTTCTGATCCTGCTTTCTGCTGGAGAGGCTGGAAATGATTCGGACTGAAGGTGCCAGGGCTCTTTTTCCTTTGGCTCCCAAGAGCCCATGGTAACCCCAGCTATTGGGGGCCACCTAGTTCAACTCCTAGTGGACACTGGGAAGGAACATTTTGTCCTGAAGTCACCATTAGGACCTATGCCTAAAAAGCAAATTTTGGTCCAAGGGGCAACAGGGGCAGTTGCTAATTGCAAGTTCACTTCCAACTGGACTGTCAATTTGGGACAAAAGCGAGTTACCCATTCATTTCTAATAACTCTTGATTGCTCATTCCCTCTTATGGGTTGAGACTTACTTGGAAGTTAAGAGCCACCATCTAGCCAGGCTCAGTGTCTCAGCCTGTAATCTCGCGCCTTTGGGAGGCTGAGGTGAGTGGATTGCCTGAGCCCGTGGGTTCGAGACCCACCTGGGCAGCAAGACCTCATCTCTACAATAAATCCAAAAAAAAGTCATCCGGGCATGGTAGCGCATGCCTGTAATTCCGGCTACTCAGAAGGCTGAGGCAGAAGGATCGCTGGAGCCCAGTAGGTTGAGGCTGCGGTGGCCAGGAGTGGCCACTGCACTCCAGTCTGGGTGACAGAGTGAGACTCCAACTCAAAAAAAAAGAGCCACCATCGTGTTTTCACCTGACATAACTGAAATGTTTATTCCTACTGCGTATCAAATGCTGTTAATTGTTCCACTTTCTGAAGAATATCTTTTGAATTCTTCTAAGTCCTCTACTGAAAATATTCCTCAAGTTTACTTCCACAGTTACAACAGGAGTTTCCTTCAGTCTGGGTAGAGACCTACCCACTGTGATTGGCAAAACATCATCCTCCAGTCATGGTAAGTCTGCTGGCATTTGCTACCCCTGTGTGCATCTGCCAATACCCTATGAGTTTACAGGCCCAGAAAGAATTGCTTCTAACACCATGAAAGTCAGGATGGAATACTCCCTTCTTACCAGTTCAGAAACTGGGAACTCCTGACAACTGACCAGTTCAGGACCTAAGTGAGGTCAATAAGCAAGTTGAAACCATTCATCCAACTGTTCTCAGCCCATACACTTTGCTCAGTCTACTTTCTCCTCAACATCAGGTATATAGTATACTGAATTTAAAGGATGCCTTCTTCTCTGTACCTTTGTCCCCTGTCAGTCAACCCATCTTTGCTTTTGAATAAACAAATCCTGACTCAGGGACACCAGTCAGTTAACCTGGACCTGGTTACCACAAGGTTTCAAGAACTACCCGACTCTTTTCTGGGAGGCTTTGCAACAGGATTTATCAGGGTTCCATTCCCTACACCCTGAATGTGCTCCATTCTGTAGATGACCTCTTACTTGTAGCTGCAGACCTAGACACTAGTTTACAAGGTACTAAAACTCTGTTGCAACTCCTACAAGACTTGGGCTATTGTGTCCAAAGAAGGCACAGTTCTGCCCAACCAAAGTTTCCTACCTGGGATACCAGAGTAAATGAGCCCTGACTTCAGCCCGAAAAGAAATCATACTTTAGATTCCCATGCCAACCATGAAAAAACAGGTATGGAAATTCTTGGGGGCAGCAGGGTATTGCTGACTTTGGATCCCTGGATTTTTGAAATTTCCAACCCCCTGTACACAGCCATGGCAGGGGATCAGTCCCTAAACTGGAGTGCTACTGAGGAACAGGTGTTCCAACAGTTAAAAAATGGCTATAACTCAAGCCCTAGCTCTAACTCTCCCAGATGTTACCAAGCCTTTCCACTTTTCCTAGCATCTAGGATCTACATGGAACTCAAATGTGCCAAAAGAAAAAATACAAGCAACCCAATTAAAAAGTGAGCAAAAGACATGACTACACTCTTCTCAAAAGAAGATATACAGGCAACCAACAGACACATGAAAAAGTGCTCAGCCTCACTAATGATCAGAAAAACACAAATCAAAACCACATTGATACCACCTAATCCTAGTAAAAATAGCCATCATTAATAAAGCAAACAACAGCATATGCTCGTGAGGATGTGGAGAAAAAGGAACACTTCTACTGCAGGTGGGAATGCAAACTAGTGCAACTCCTTTGGAAGACAGTGGGGCAGTATCTGAAAGAACTAGAAATTGACCTTCCATATGACCCAGCAATTCCCCTATTGGGAATATACTTGGAGGAACTCAAATCATTCTACAAAAAAGATACTTGCAAACATATGTTTGTTGCAGCTCTATTCACAATAGTAAAATCACAGAACCAACCATGTTACTGATCAAAGTTGGACTGGATTTAAAAAATGTGGTACATATGCATAAAGGAATGTTATGCAGCCATAAAGAAGGACAGACGTACAGACTTTGCAGCAACTTGGATGGATTTGGAGTCAATCATACTCAGTGATCTATCACAGAAACAAAGAACAGAGTACCATATGCTCTAACTCATAAGCAGATCTTTGAAAATTATAATACTCTAAGAAAGGGATTGGCTGTAGTGGGAAACTGTCATGGCAGAGGGGGTGGGATTGGCAGTTGAGGGAAACTGCTAGGGGAGGGAGAGGCATACTTCATCAACAAGGGCACTTGCATAATCAATGTTTGTATACCTAATCCTGAATTGTACCCCACATCTTTATTATAAAAAGTAAAAGAAAAAAAGCAGGAAAAAAAAGGGAAAAGAATGATTGAACCACACATGCCCAATTTCTTCTCCCAACTTCAACAATAAAATAAATGCATCCTCCTCTCCCAAGACAGGATGAGTTAGGCCACAGGAAAGAAAAAAAAGTTTACCTGGGAAAGTCATACTTATGTTGTTATGAAAATGAATGATAGTTTCAAAGGCAATTAGAGAGTAAGACAAAGGTGAAACAAGATTTTTAGGTCCTGTTGAAAATTTTTTCCCTTGCATTCTAAATGTAAATATAATTTATGATGGTGGAACAGGGTTTACATCTTCATATTTGCATTTTAAAAGTAGTTACTTGGCAAAAGAGTAGAAAAAAATTTTTTCATGGTAGTGAGAAATGGTAGTTTGAACCAGGGTGATAAAAGTGAAGATCAAGAAAATTTATCAGATTTAGAAATTGTTCACAAGAGAAATACAAATTGTAGTTTATCAGATGTGGGTAGGCTGGTGAGATCAAGAAACGTACTAAGAATGACACCCAGAATTCTAGTCTAAGTAACAAGATAAATGGTGTTTCCATTTACCTGGGGGAGGGGAGAATCGGGCACCAGATGAGGACTGGGGGATAGAGTCTGAGCTTTGCTTTTGACTGTTTAGATTTAAGTGCCTGATGATATCTAAAAAAGATAGAAGATAGGTAATGGGTTATACCTATCTGGGTATTAGAACACTATTGCTTCACTATTAATTTCTGGGTTGCCTTGCTATCCTATATTTGTGTCCTTTTTTCTTTCATCAGCTGGGTAACCAAATCAATGTATTACATTTTCTTTGTCCAAAGTATCTATTTTAATGACTGGACCCTAACTGAGATCCAAATTTGAGCACAGAGGTGTCCCCACAAAAGGCACTAGGTAGAAAGGGGAAAGCCAAAATAAGGACACCAAAAAAATTCAAAAGGGAAGTGTTTGGTTTCATGGAAGCTAAAGGAAAGTACTATTTCAATAAGGAAATAGGTAAGTGTATTAATGCCAATGAAGAATAAAAAATGTCCTGAATTCGGTAACTTGCATATCATTGGTGATCTCAGGCGTGATATGATGAGATCTGGTATGATGGTGAGGGCAGAAGCCAGATTTAGAGTAGAAAGAAGAAGTTCATGGGAAAGAAGAAAAGAAGATGCATATGTTCAGACTACTATTTTGAGTAATTTTGCTATAAAAGAAGAGGTAGAGAAAATGAAATTGAGACTGAGGGAGAGATGACGAAGGGAGAATTAGGAAAGAGAAAGCAATTCATGGGACCTGGGGAGATTTATTTTGGCTATATTTGTGTTTGGCTTGTTTCACAGTGGCTTGTTGCTTTGATGGTTGATTAGTTTTCAGTTTGCTGCCATGATGAATTACCACAAACTTTAACAAATTACCACAAGCTTAAACAACACAAATGAATTATTTTACAGGTTCTATAGGTCAGACATCTGACACTGGTCTCACCAGGCTAAAATCAAGGTGTCTTCAGGGCTATGTTCCTTTCTGTTGGCTCTGGGTAGGATCTGTTTCTTTGCCTTTTTTAGCATTTTGAGACCACCCACATCCTTTGTAACATGGCTCTCTTCCCTTACCTTCAAAGTCAGCAAACTGAGATTGAGTCCTTCTCACAGTACATCACCTTGTCCCCCTATTTTGCCTTCCTTGTCCCCTTTATGAACCCTTATGACTACATTTGACTCGCCTGTAAAATCCAGTGTAGGCTCCCTCTTTCAAGGTGAGCTCACAAGCAAATTTAATTCCACCTGCAACTTCAATTCTCCATGAGTCAAATAGTTGTTTCCAACCAAACCTCCAACTGAAATAATTTCATAAACTCCTTTCTTATGTTTGATATTTATTTGTTATTTTTTGAGTTGAGGTCTCACTCTGTCACTTAGATACATGAGCTTTTTATTTTTGTAAAGACCTACCTAAGTTCTTTTTTTTTTAACTTTTAAATTTTTTATTTTAAAATTTAAAATTGTAGGGTACAATTCAGGGTTATGTATACAAGTATTCATTATACACATACCCTTGTTGATGAGGTGTACCCCCCCTTCCCCAGGCAGATTCCCACTACTGTCAATCTCACCTCCCCGTCACCCCTCTCCCCTGCAGCTTCCCACTATTGTCAATCCTTTTCTTATAGAATTATGATAGTTGTTCAAGGTCCACTTATGAGTGAGAACATGTGATACTCAGTTATTTGTTTCTGTGAAAGATCACTCAGTATTATAGACTCTAAGTCCATCCAGGTTGCTGCGAACTTCATGATTTTGTTCTTCTTTACGGCTGCATAATATTCCATTGTGCGAACGTACCACATTTTTTAAATCCAGTCCTCTTTCTATGGGCAGTATGATTGGTTCCATGTTTTTGCTATTGTGAACAATGCTGCGATAAACATACGTGTGTAGGTATCTTTTTTATAGAGTGATTGAGTTCCTCCAGGTATACTCCCAGTAGGGGGATTGTGGGGTCATATGGAAGGTTGATTTTTAGAACTTTTAGGAATCGCGACAGTGTTTTCCTCAGATGCTGTACTAGTTTACACTCCCACCAACAGTGTAGAAGTTTTCCCTTTTGTCCACATCCTCTCCAGCATTTGTTATTTTTTGAGTTATTGATAATGGCCATTCTGACTGGAGTTAGGTAGTATCTCAGTGTAGTTTTAACTTGCATTTTTTTTAAAGTATACTTTTATTTGTTTTGTTTTGTTTATTTATTTTAGAGTTATAGGATATAAACGAGGATTTGCTATGTAAGTAGACTGCATGCAGTTGAAGTTTGGGCTTCTAGTCGGTTCTCACTCTCCTGGTAGTGGACCAAGTACGCGTTGTATTGTCACGTGCCCCCCTCCGCTCCATTCTTCCTGTAGCAGTGTCCAGCGACTGCTAATCCCACCCTGGTGTTAATGTGACTAGTATTAAGGGCACACTTATGAGTGAAAACATGCGGTATTCCAGTCTTTGTTTCTGTGATAGCTCACTTAGCACGACGGTTTTTAACTTCATTCAACTTGCTGCAGTGGCCAGAATTTGTTCTTATTTATGCCCACATAATATTTCATTGTGTTTATGTACTACATTTTCTTTATTCAGTTTACATTCTGTGGGAAACAGGGTTGGTTTCATGTTTTTGCTATTGTGAATAGTGTGGCAATAAACATGTATGGGCAGGTGTCTTTTTGGTAGATTGATTTTTGTTCCTCTGGTTATATTCCTAGGAGAAGATTGCTAGATCAAATGAAAGATCAATTTTTACATGAGTTCGAGACCCGCCTGGACAGCGAGACCTCATCTCTACAATAAATCAAAAATCAGCCAGGTGTGGTAGTGCACACCTGTAGTTCCAGCTACTTGGAAGGCTGAGGCGGAAGGATCACCGGAGTCCAGCAGGTCAAGGTTGCGGTGGCCGGGAGCGGCCACTGCACTCCAGTCTGGGTGACAGAGTGAGACTCCAACTCAAAAAAAAAAAAAGATCAATTTTTGGTTATTTTAGAAATTGCCATAGAGATTAAACTAGTTTACATTTCAACCAACAGTGTAGAAGAATTTCTTTTCTCCACAACCATGCAAACATCTTGTTTTTTGACTTATTTTATTTTATTTTTATAATCAATATTTTTTATTATGATACTGTGGGGTAGAGTTAAGGGTTAGGTATACAAGTAGGTTTCGTTCAGGCACCCTTGTTGATAAGAGGTATTTCCCTGTCCTCAGACAGATATTTACTACCGTTAATCCCCTCTCCCCACAATAGTTTCCCACTACTGTCAGTCATTTTCTTATAGTATTACATTGGATGTTAAAGGTCCACTATATGAGTGAGAACATGTGATATTCGGATCTTTGCTTCTGTGGGAGGTCACTCAGTATTATAGACTCTAGTTACATTCAGGTTGCTGCGAAATTCATGATTTTGTTCTTTTTTATGACTGCATAGTATTCCATCGTGTATATGTACCACATTTTTTTAATCCAGTCCTCTTTTGATGGGCAGCATGGTTTCTTCGAGTTTCTTGCTATTGTGAACAGTACTGCGATAAACATACATTTGCAGGTATCTTTTTTATAGAGTGATTTGAGTTCTTCGGGATATATTCCCAGTAGGGGGATTGCAGGGTTATATGGGAGGTTGATATTTAGAGCTTTTAGGAATCACCACACTGCTTTCCACAGAGGTTGCACGAGTTTACACTCCCACCAACAGTGTAGAAGTGTCCCCTTTTCACAACATCCTCTCCAGCAGCTGTTATTTTTGAGTTGTTGATAATTGCCATTCTGACTGGAGTTAGGTGGTATCTCAGTGTGGTTTTGATTTGTATCTCCCTGATAATTAATGAGGTTGAACATTTCTTCATGTGTTTGTTGGCTGCTCGGATGTCTACTTTTGTGAAGTGTCTGTTCATATCTTTTGCCCATTTTATAATGGGGTTGTTTGTTTGTTTTCTTTCCAGCACATTTGAGTTCCTTGTAGATCCAAGATGTTAAGCCTTTGTCAGACCTGGTGTTGGCAAATAATTTTTCCCAGTCTGTAGGCTGTCTCCCTGCTCTCTTGATGGTTTCTTTGGCTTTGCAGAAGCTTGTCAGTTTAATAAGGTCCCACTTGTCTATCTTCTCTCTTATGACCTGTGGGTTTTGGGTTTTGTTCAGGAATCAAATGCCAGTTCCAATTTCCATGAGAGTATGTCCTTCATTTTCTAAGGGTCTTATGGTTTGAGGTTTTACATTTAGGTCTCTGATCCATTTGGAGTTAACCTTTGTGCATGGGGTCCTGTTTCAATCTTCTGCATGTGATCAGCCAGTTTTCCCAGCACCATTTACTGAATAGGTTCTCCTTTCCCCAGTGGTAGGTGGTAGAGACTTTGTTGAAGATGAGGTGGTTGAGAAATTGAGGTTTTGCTTCTGAAATCTCAATTCTATTGATCTATATGCCTGTTCCTATACCAATACCAAGCTTTTTTGATGATTGCAGCTTTATAGTAAAGTTTGAAGTCTGGTAATGTGATACCACCTGCTTTGTTTTTTTTTGCTGAGGATTGTTCTGGCTATTCTTGGACATTTGTGTTTCCATATGAATTCCTGTGTTGTTTTTTCTAGGTTTGAGAAGAATGTTGCTGGTAATTTGATGGGTATTGCATTGAATTTATAGATTGTCTTAGGTAAGATGAACATCTTCACAATGTTAATTCTTCCAATCCATGAGCATGGGATATTTTTCCATTTGTTTGTGTCATCTTTGATTTCTTTGAGCAGTGTTTTGTAGTTTTCATTGTAAAGGTCTTTCACGTCTCTGGTTAGGAAGATGCCAAGGTATTTCACTTTTTTTGTGGCTATTAGGAATGGAATTGTGTTTTTTATTTGAGTATCTGTTTGTTTATTATTGGTGTAAAGAAATGCAATTGTCTTTTGCACATTTATATGGTATCCTGAGACTTTGCCAAAGTCTTTTATCAGTCCCCAGTTATGATGGTGTTAGAGTCAATATCTTTCTTTAGTTTTCCTAGAAGTTGCTTTATGAAAGTTGGCGCACCTATGTTGGGTGCATATATGTTTACGACAGATATTTCTTGTTGATGGAGTGAACCTTTTATCATTATGTAGTGGCCCCTGTATCTTTTTTAATTTTTCATAGCTTAAATGGTATTTTGTCTGAAATTAGGATCGTGACTCCTCCTTTCTTTTGTGTTCCATTCGCCTGAAAATTTGTTTCCCATCCTCTTACTTTGAGTCTGTCTATGTCCTTTCTAGTGAGATGGGTCTCTTAAAGGCAATATATTGTTGCCTGGTGATATTTTATCCATTTTGCTATTCTCTTCAGTGGTGCATTTAGTCCATTCACATTCAGGTTGATTATTGAAATGTGAGAGTTCATCCCTATCATACAGTTCTTATAGAGTTGTTGTTCTTCCACTTGGGTTTTTTGTCTTTCTTTTGGTTTTGGGGTTGGTTCATGTATATTTTATTCTTTTCCCTGTACTCTTTTGAAGAACGTTGTTCTTTTTTCCTTTTCTTCTGTGTTTAGTACTTTCTTAAGTGTTTCATGTAGAGGTGATTTAGGGGCAGTATAAGTTCTTAGGGATTGGATATCTGGGAAAGATTTTAATTCTCCCTCACTGATGAAGCTTAGCTTGGCCGGGTAGGTTATTCTTGGTTGAAATTTTTTATCTTTTAGGACTTTGAAGATAGGGCTCAAAGCTCTCTTAGCCTGCAGTGTTTCTTTAGATAAATCTGCTGCTATTCTAATTGGTCTTCCATGGTAGGTGATCTAACCTTTTTCTCTTGCTGCCTTTAGGACTTTTTCTTTTATGCCTACTTTGTTTAGGTGAATTATTATGTGTCTAGGAGTTGGTCTTCTCATTTGTTGTCTTGCCTGGGTTCTCTGAATCTCTTGTGTTTGAATTTTTGCATCATTGATTAGATAAGGGAAGTTTTCTTGAATCATCTCATGTAAAGTTTGTTCCAGTGTGGTCTCTGTCTCTCTTTCTGCCTCAGGAAGGCCAGTTACTCTTAGGTTCAGTCTCTTGAAGTAATCACTCATCTCTTGTAGGTTTTGTTCTGTCTATTTGAGCTTATTTTCTGTGTTTTTAATAGTTTGGGTTAGTTCTATATTTTGGTCCTCAAGTTCTGAGATTCTTTTTTCTGCTTGGGTAATTCTGCTTTCCATGCTTATCAGTTTGTTATTTATTTCATTCACAGTATTCTTTATTACTGTTATCTCAGATATCAGCTCCTTCTTAGTTTCTCCTTGTGTCTCCTCAATTCTTTTTAATCTCTCCATTAATGTCTTGATATCTAGGTTTGTAGTTTGAGATCTTTCATTCTGGGGGCTCTTCATTGTTTGCATTCCGAAGTCAGTTTTCTCAGTGTCTGCCCTCCCAGGGATCTGGGAGAGACCCATACTCTTCTTTTGGTTTTTCTTCATTTTTGTAGATTTTTCCCTCTGTCTCCCTTTCCCTCTCCTTCTTTAATTCTGTTTTTGAGGGAAGATGGGGTTGCTTTTGTTTCACTCCTGCAATATCCTGTTCTTCCTTATGAGGGTCTTCTCACTATGTTCGCTTTTGATGTTGGAGTGTGTGCTGTGGGCTGTACTTTTTCCAGTTTTGAGGTTTAATTGAGGGGGAAGCTGTGGTTCAGAATGTATATGCTGATTCTAGCATCCACCAACAGGTGTATGAGCACACTGGAATCTATTTCCGTCTGCCTTACAATCCGTCCGTGCAGCAGTATGTAGGCTTGGTCCCTTAGGAACTGAGGTGGGGGTTGTTGATAGGTCAGCGGGGCAATGGAAATCTCTTTCTGGAGAATGGCCGAGGCAGTTTCACTTTTGCAGATCCATTTCTCTCCACTTATCTGGGTCCCCAAGCTTGGTGTCACACGCTGAGTGCCTCAGCCAGGATGGGCCCAGAGCTCCAGAGCTCCAAAGCTCCAAAGGGCAGGCAGTGAGTGGCGAGAGTGG